>NW_025180119.1:0-2342 GCF_004010195.1 Chiloscyllium plagiosum | reverse complement strand
GAATGTGGCAGTACGTAATGGTAATGACAAAGACGGGCAATCAACCTTTCACCTCTAACATCAGATTGTTATACCTGAGACCTTTCAGAGAGTAACACGGTTGACAAAAAGGAAAAACATGGATCTAAAATGGATGCAGGGGCCACCTGCCCAAAGGTTGGCAAGATTCATGAGACCCATTCGTATGAAACAATCTATCTACGGTGAAATTACCATTTTATTTGAAGAAATGTAATGAGCAACCATTTAGAGATTTTTACTCCCCATTTAGTACAGTTGTGAGTGTTGCTTTAATATTTTGGCAGATGCAAGAGTTATCAATCAATCAGACTGGTTGAAACAAACAAAGGATCGCGACTCTGGAATACACACTGAACTGTATTTCAACAGCTGCTTTTCAGCATCAGGACTGAGAGAATGAAAAGTGAATGTGTGTAGCAAGAGCTGGAATTCTCTCTCCCCCTTTCTGTTTCTAACATTATCTCAGAAACAGCACCCAGTGAAAATGTAAATTTGAGAAACAACTGTTCACCAAGAATTCAAAGATCTACAGATTCTGTTACTGTTGAGGATAAAAGTCAGTAAACTCTGATTTCAGGTTAAGAGTTAACATCACAAGGAGTCTAAAGGCTCCTCAACTGCATGAACATTATTCCTGTCTGTTTTGAACTTTCTCCCTCTGTGTATGTGTGTGTTAATTTTAATGATTGGTTCAAGAATTAAGTGAGTCATAAAAGTCCTCTTTTCATTCAAGAAAATCTTGATAATGGACTCCTTCATTTTGTAGTGATTGTTAATTTTGTTTTGATTGAAAGACCATGACTGTTTGCTGAACAAAATAGATAAATGTTTTGGCAGCTGAGTAATAGGAGTGAAAAAACAGGGAGTTGATTCCCTTCACACACCTGGTTATAACAACTTCAAAAGCTGAATAACAAACTGGAAAAATACATTTATCCTCCTGAATCCTGAAACTTTCTCCAGTCAAAGTCCAATAAGCTCTCCAGCAGCGAAGTCATTCAGTTTGGTGAAAGGCCTCCTCAGTGAGCAGGATGTGACATGAGATTCTGTTCCTGACCTTCGTCCTTGCTGACAGGCTCAGGCTGAGGAAGGGAACAGACACGGCAGGAGGAGGGAATATTGTGAACTCTCTGAACATGCGATCCCCTTTCAGTGCAAAATCTCAGGCAAGCTCATTTCATCAAAGTTACAGATTAAACTCACACTGTCACTTTGCTGTTCGGTAATATCTATTGCCTTTACATTTCCTGATCCCTTTTCCAGGGTTCTGTTTTGGAAGAGTTATAACTTCCTCCATCTCAGTGTTGGCAAGATCAAAGCCTTTGACTGTGGCTTCATTTTATCACACAACTTGATAAGTTGATGGAGGATTGAGGAAACAGGTCAAACAGTTGGATATTTTCATGCGTATACAAGGACAGCGAACCTGATCATCATAAAATGTAAAATCAACTCTCCTGAGTTACAGCCAACTCCCAGCTTTATACAACATATTACAACATTATTTATGACACAGACACTGTGTGTTCTTCACCCAAGGATGGATGAATGTTGCTGATAATATGGCTCCTGTGTTTCAAGCTGCCTGTGTACATCCGTGATTCCTGTTTGCTTGGGATGATTAAAATTTAATCCCTAACTGACTGAAATTTATTCAACCCCTTCACCTGATCACACACATTTATTAACCTGCTCCTCAATTCACCCTGTCTCCGTGACAACAGGAGGGAAAAGAAATTGTTCCCCAATTCAGTGTCCCATTTACTTCTGATATGAGGTTCTGAACCCACAGCCTCCCTATCACAAAGACTCCCTGTGTACACATCTGTAAAGTCCTCATTTCTGCTCTGACCTCATATCATTTGTAGCTGATCCTCTTTCTCATCTCTTTGACAGCTCCATCCTCCTGAATCTCCTCATCTGCCTCCCCCCTGAGACCTTGTGTTAAGCTGCGTTCACCCTGTTGATGTCTGTTTGAATTTTATATGTCTGGAGGAGACCCCTGTTATGAACGCAGCTGATGTTATTACTGGATAAGTCAGATCTCAAACTCAAATCCAGCTTGATAGATCACATCACGTGAAGGGGATCGAATTGGCTGAAGATTGGCATCTGTAATGGTGGGCACACCTGGAGGAGGCCAAGATGGATCATCCACTTGGCAGTTCTGGCTGAAGGTTGCTGTGAATGCTTCAGACGTATGTTTTGAGCTGATGTGCTGGCCTCTTCCATCATTGAGGTGGGGGAGGTTTGTGGAGGCTCCTCTTCCTCCAGTGAGTTAATGGTCTACCATTATTCATGACTGGGTGTGGCTGGACTGC
>NW_025180118.1:1297-2342 GCF_004010195.1 Chiloscyllium plagiosum | reverse complement strand
AAGATGTGCAGAAAGAAATCTGAAAGCAAATGAACCATCAACTTCTGACAGAGCCATTTGATTCATTCGGACTTGATTATCAGCAGTCATTCAAATCAAGAAGACATGATTGTTTTTGTTTGCTTGAAAGCTTTTGGACACTGGTGCGGCAGGAAGAATACTGAGACACCGAGTGACGGAGATTCAGTGCGCTGACTGTGAAAAGTGCTTCAAACCATTTACTCAGCTTGGAGGAATCAAAATCTCACCCCTCACGGTGGGAAAGACTATGTCCCCGTTCTGTTTGTAATTTCAAATCCAAAGCAACACAAGGAAAGCTCCCCCAACGGGGAAACCGTGGAAATGTGTGGACAGTGTGAAGGGATTCCCTTCCCCAGCCCTGCTGGAAACCCACAGATGCATTCACACTGGGGGGAGGCCATTCACCTACTCAGTGTGCAGGAAGGGGTTCAGTCTGATCAGCCATCTGCAGACGCACGAGTGGGTCCACAAGGGAGAGAAGCCATTCATGTGCCCCATGTACAGGAGAGGGTTCACTCAGTCAGTTGCACTGCTGACCCACCAGCGGGTCCACACTGGAGAGAGGCCATTCACCTGCTGTAAATGCCAGAAGGGCTTCACCTGCTCCTCCCACCTGCGGAGGCACCAATGAGTTCACGTGTCATCGCAGGGGGAATTGAACGAGTCATGGCTGAATGCCACTGGGGGCTCCTAGGTTCGAATCCCGCCTCGGCAGATGGCAGAATTGGAATTCAGTGAGTAATCTGGACTTCAGATTCTAAGGATGAAACCAGTTTCAGAGGAAAACACCCCATCTGATTCACTCTTGTCCTTTTTAGGGAAGCAGCCTGCTGTTGAGGGAAAGGGTTCACTCAGTCGTCCCAGCTGCATGCTTTACCTGGCTGTACCAGGGATCTAGTTCCAAAGCAACATCTCAGCTGACCAATAATAAAGAGAGTGGGGGTGGGGGGAGTTGGGGAGTGTGTGCACTTTGAGCTTGAGCTTTTTTAAAAAAACTACTTTTTGTGCGCCTTTTTGATGGGGA
>NW_025180118.1:0-1087 GCF_004010195.1 Chiloscyllium plagiosum | reverse complement strand
TATATTGAAGAAACCTAGATTGCTGTTAAGTTCTTTCACTTTTAAAATCGGTTGCAGATTTCGGTTCGTTAATATGTAAATTCCAGAACTTCTTTTAAGTCACATTCTCCAGGTAACATAATGTTTTATAAAAGGAGGTGACACCTCAGGTCAGACAACACATGAAAGCTGACAGGTGAAAGTATGTCTGTATCCCAATCTTGAGTCAGACGGGTTCTATTTCCAAATATATAATCCTGCAAATGCAAATTCACCCCAAAGACTGCTGTGTGTAAGTCATGCATAAGAGAGAGCGTGTGTGTGCGCGTGTGTGTGCTGGATAAAGTGTGTGTGTGATGGAATATAACATGTGAGAGAGTGTATGCGAGGCCGTGAGTGTGTGGGGTGTATTTGTGTATGTCTAAGAGAGAGCGTGTCTGTCAGGGAGGGTCTGCGCGAGCGTGCCAGTGTGCAAGAGTGTGTGTGAGAAAGAGAGTGTGTGTATCGTGTAGCTGGGTCTCCTGTTGTGTGACATGAACCCAAGGTCTCGGCTGAGGCCATCCTCATGTGTTCCAAACTTGCCTATAAGCCTCTGCTCAGCCACTAGAAATGTTGGAGAGGACAAGGTGAAGGGCTTATGCCGGAAACGTTGATTGTCCTGCTCCTCGGATGCTTCCTGACCTGCTGTGCTTTACCAGCACCGCGCTCTGGACCTAATCTCCAGCATCTGCAGTCATCACTTTCGCCCTGTAAGCGGCGAATATTCTATTCCTAGAATTTTAAATCTTTTCAAATATTCCCCCTCCCCTCACCCTAAACCTATACCCTCTAGCTTTGGAATACCTCTACCCTGGGGTAAAGACAGAAACGTTGAGCAGCCAGACAAAATCCAAAAAGAATAAAATGCACAGGCACAGGGAAAAGACATTTCAGCAAAAAAAATGGCTTCGGCAATTTTCTCTCGTTTTCGCATTTGGACACTTAAACATTTGTCATGATTTGGAGGTGTCAGTGTTGGGCTGGAGTGTATAAAGTTAATAATCACACAATACCAGGTTGTAGTCCAAAAGACTTATTCGGAAGCTCTAGCTTTCTCCTCAAGGTCATA
>NW_025180117.1:0-2342 GCF_004010195.1 Chiloscyllium plagiosum | reverse complement strand
GTTCGGCACAACATGGTACACTGAAGAACCTGGGCTGTACTGGTCGAGTTCAGATTTAATACAGTGTATATTTCCGATGCGCATTCATTCAAATTGATAGGAACTGATAATATAGATTAAAAAATATAAAATTCTATTTCCTTGGTGGTGTTTGACTCTTGGTTTGAACATATCTCTGGAAACGGAGCTCAGTGTGAGTCTGACTGTATCCACTCTGTGACTGTGGAAAGGAAGTTCTTCGCTCTGACAGCAGTAACATACCTGCTGTTTGTTAGAAGCAGCTGGTCACACTTGGCTCTGTACCAAGGGAATATTACATTGTCTTGGTCCTTTGAGTACTTGCCTGGAGGAAGACAGAAGAGATACCTCCTGTAAATCAACATCAGCTGTGATTGGCAACATCAATGTAACATTCAGTTAATGATCAATAGGATTTTTTGTTTAAAGCCAGAAATTTAAACAGAACCACAGGTCTAATTCCACTCCTGCTCTGAGCTGCTCTTTGTCCATTTTTTCTTAAAATTCTAATACCAGTTGAGTGAGATTCGGAAACTAAACACCACCCATACAGCTCCATGAATGAGGCCACCTGATGCAAGTGGGTATGTGGATATGTGAGTTTAGTTATTGATCTATACCTGTCAGTTCCTGCTTAGTGAATGTGTGGGTGTGGTTATCAAACTGTAACTTTCGGTATATAGTAAATATTATTTACATATTCACACAGCATTGACTGGTCTCATTGATAACTAGAGAATAATACAGCATCGGGGGGCGGGCATTCAGCTCATCTTGTCCATGCCAACGCACCCAGGTGCCCTTTCTCATCCCACCATCCTGCCACAGCCGGTAACCTTGCAGTTTACAACACTTGAGGTGCAGTTCCAGGGAACTTTTGTTTAAAAAAATGTAAGGTCTCTGCCTGCACCACCAAATCAGGCAGCAAATTACAGATACCCATTACTCTCTGCATAATAAAAAAAATTCCTCATATCATCTAATCCTAAAACCACTGAGTTTAAATCTGTGCTCCCTGATTTTTGAACTCTCTGCCAAAGTAAACAGGTTCCTCCTGTCTAATGTCTCCCTCTAATGTCACTAGTTAGTTAAAAATCACAAAACACCAGGTTATAGTTCAACAGGTTTATAAGGAAGTGCACGCTTTCAGAGTGCTGCTCCTTCATCGGGTTGCTCACTATTTAGTACTGTAGACCCCCCCATAGCCGTGGAGGATATGTTCCAGTGGAAACACAAAACCATTAAATTAAATGGGAAATATGCCTTCCCGGCAGCCTCCTGGTCCCTGGTTCTGGAACATTCCCTTTTATATACTCGGACCACGGTAAACCGTGATAACCGGACCCACGAATGGGGGGAGTCGCCCTGTATTCCTTAATCATGGCACCTCTATTCCAAAGAATACAACCCCAAACTCTCCTAATAGCTACAATTCACCAGCCCTGACAACATTCTAGTAAATCTCCTCTGCACTCTCTCCACAGCAATGACGTCCTTCCTGTAACATGGTGACCCGACTGCACACAATATTCCTGTTGTAGCCACCAGTGCCTCATACAGTGTCATTGTTATTTCCCTATTTTTGTATTCACCCCTCTGCCAATGAAGGAGAGCATTCCACATGCCTTCTTTACAACCCCATCTATCTTTAGGGACCCGTTCATTTACACACTCAGATCTCTCACTTCACCTGCCCCTCTCAGTATATTCCCATTTATTGTCTATTCCCATTTACCGTCTGACTTCCCAAAATGCATTCCCTGACACTTATCAGAGCTGAACTCCATCTGCCACTTTCCCGCCCACTCCACCAAACCATCTATATAGTTCTGTAGCTTACAGCTATCCTCCACACTATCCACTACATGGCCAATTTTTGTGTCATCAGCAAATTTCACAAATTTGCCCACCATATTCAACTCCAAGTCATTAATGTATAAAACAAACAGCTCAGGTCCCAACACTGAGCCATGCAGAGCATCACTTGTAACAGCTTTCCATTTACAATGGCCGCCAACGACCATTATCCTTTCTTTCCTGTGACTGAGCCAACTTTGGATCCAATTCAACACATTAGCCTGTATGCCATGGACTTTTAATTCTTCGACCAGTCTGCTGTGATGTGCTGCTCCTTTAACAAGCTTGTAAAAGAAACAGGCTCTGAAAGGTCGGAGTTGATGGAAGGGCTATTTTGATTATAGCTAACAGGTAATGCCTCAGGCAAAAGACTTCCACATTTTTAAGAAGAACACTTGTACAATGAAAGGGGAGTGTCCCAGTTTTCCCAGCTTAGCTTTTCTGTGATTTGATTTGGTTTTTGACTG
>NW_025180116.1:0-2342 GCF_004010195.1 Chiloscyllium plagiosum | reverse complement strand
CATTCTATAACTGACATTCCCCGGAACGTTCTGTCCCTGACATTGTTTGTGAACGGCTGGACGTCAGTGAATTGAACAAACGAACCCGAGGGAAGAGATCCCGTTCCAGGGAGAAGGAGACACTGTTCCGAAGGCCCCTCAGGCAGTTAAAGGGGTGAATACGTCTTCCCTGCGTTTACATTTCTTCCCGACACAGGATCGACCACAATTTAGACCAAAATGCAGGAATTCCCAAACACCGTTTGTCTTCAGGAAACTGGGAGAGAATTCTTCGGGACAGCAACGTTTCCATCCTCCGTATTAGGAACTGGGAAGGACTGACCTGTTTCTGCTCTCGAGTGATCGAGTGTGTGGGAATGTTCTAGAAACCATCTGTCCTTATGGATGTGTTTCTGTGTGTTTGGGGAGGGAGGGTTGCTTGTGGTTTATGTCACATTTTCGTCAGTAATTCCGACCTTCCCATTTGTTATTTCAGCTCCAATTATTTTAATAAATCCCTAAATACAGGGACACATTTGAAAATCTCACTGGGTCCCCAATCAAACGGGTCCCCTTGCCTCCAGGTTGATGGATAATGGGTTTGTTTTCCTTCCTCACAGTTAACGTAGTGACCATCTACGTCCTGCTCTATAAAGATTGTGGATTGTCTCCATGTGTCAGACGTTACCTGGGGGCAATGGCAGCGGCGGATCTCCTGCTCATTATCCTCGACCTGATCCTGAGACACATTCCCATTGTTTATCGGGAACAGTTTTATTTCCTGGTGTCCTCCGTCCCCGTGTGTAATATCCACGCCGTCCTGGTTTATGCAGCCACTGACTGCTCTGTCTGGTTCACCGTCACTTTCACCTTTGATCGGTTTGTGGCCATTTGTTGCCAGAAGCTTAAAAGTAAATATTGCAGTGAGAAAACGGTGGCTGTGGTTCTGGGAGCAGTGACTGTGCTGAGCTGTTTAAAGAATATTTTCTGGTATTTTATGCTCACGGCTCGGTATTGGCTGGTGAGCCAGCCCTGGTTTTGTGATGTAACAAACACTGTTCGATTCTCCAGTGTCTGGGTCACAATCGAGTTCCTCCACTACATTCTAACCCCGTGTGTCCCATTTCTCCTGATTCTGCTGCTCAATGTTCTCACCGTCAGACACATTTTAGTGACCAGCAGAACCCGCAGGAGACTCCGCGCTCGCACCAATGGGGACGCTCAGTCTGACACAGAAATGAGAAACCGAAAAAAATCCATCATTTTACTGTTTGTGATCTCGGCCAATTTCATCCTGTTATGGTCAACGTTAATGCTTCATTCTATATGGGGTCGGATGTGGTGGATTGGGTATCGGTCTGTGTATCTCGATGACTTTGTGTTGGAATTGGGCTTCATGCTGCAACTCCTCAGTTGCTGTACAAACACCGCGATTTATGCCGTGACCCAGACTAAGTTCAGGCAGCAGCTGAAGAATGTGCTGAAATATCCCTTCACCCAAATCCATCCATCCATCAAATTCCCTCTTTAATCAATCCATTCGGGATTTTCTCATTTCAGTTCAGTGTTTCAGCGATGGAGCAGCCTGTCGCTATGGTAATAGATTGAGGGTAGCGCTGGTTTATCCATCGTTATCCCACAGGGGGGTTACATGGAAACATTTCAATGTTTCTCACAACTCAGGGGCCGGTGAGAAAAGGCACCATCTCACTGACTGTATCCATCACTTACATTTGTAAACAATAAAAATGTTGATTAAAGCGTGCCGAGCAGCAGAGTGACCGATATTGTTGTGTGTCTTTGTGTTGGAGAAGTTGAGCTGGAGAGAGACAGATTCAGTTCCAAGTCCTGGTCCTCAGGGGAGGGGAGGGTATCGCGCCCTGAACTCAGGAGCTGGGTCTAACTCCCTCTGTACCCCCACTGCAGCCTGGCCTCCCCATTTCCTCTCCCCTACTCTTTCTCATCACTTGTCTCCCTCTCTATCTCTTTCTGCACACTCACTCTTTCTCGCCACCTTTCCCTTTCACTCCCTCTCTCTCTCTCTCACTCACCCCCAAACCCCATTTCTCCACCTGCCTCCACTCTTCACTCTCCCCCTCCCTTCACTCTGCCGTCTCTGTCTCCCTCCCGCAATTCCGTCTCCTACCTCCCACATCTCTCTATTCTCTCACCCCCACCACCCCCACATGCAGCCGCACCACCACCCACCCCAGTCTCTGGGTCAGAGAGAGAGGGAAGGAGACAGGGTGTCAGAGAGAGAGGGAGGGTGGTATCGGAGGGAGAGGGATTCAGTCAAAGAGAAACGGAGGTTGGTGGGGAGAGAGAGAGAGAGAGATACCGAGGGAGAGGGCACGAAAGTGAGA
>NW_025180115.1:1533-2341 GCF_004010195.1 Chiloscyllium plagiosum | reverse complement strand
GTACTGTTCAGTAATGTGGGGATACCGATGGTGCACTGGGATACACCTGATGAGGGAGCAGCGCTTCGAAAACTTGTGATTTCAAATGAACCTGTGTGCTTCTGACTTTGTATTGTGCGGGCACAGTGAAATAGCTGCCTTCCAGTAACTATAGAGTCCATCGCCACCTCCAGGACAATTCGGGAAGAGCAACAAATAACGACACATCAACGCCCGCCCCATCCCAGGAGAAATCAAAATAAATGGCATCCAATTCAAATGAACAAACTGGTGAGGCTTGAATTCATCTCTTTGAAAGACTGGGGCCTTGCCCAGAAACAGAGCCTTGAAATGAGTGAACCTGGTTTGTCAGACTGAAGGGTGGTGTGTCCTTTGGATTAGCAGTGGGATCAGCAAAAATATAGTTATATGCAAAGATCTTACAAACAGCCATCAAAGCGTGCCACCAAAGTGCAAAGATCAGCATCTGAAGCCCCACATCTCCACCTCCATCCTTGCTTGTTGCTCTTCCCTAATCTTCCTGCAGAGGGCGGTGGTGAGCCATGAGTTTCTTAAAGAGGATCTGACAGAGGGACAAGGTCATGTCCTCGGCCTGAGCACAACTGCCTGACCTCTGGGCTTTTCCAGCACCACACGTTGCGACTCCGAGCACAACTATCCCTCAGGAGAATGAGCTGTGGCACAAGAGGAAACGTGGGAGTGTTGGAAAAGCACCGGCAGCCTGGTCAGCCTGCAGAGGGGCAGAAACAGATTTGATGAATGAGCTGATATCCTTCTGAGCTGAGATGCAGACTCAGGCTTTCAGAGC
>NW_025180115.1:0-1176 GCF_004010195.1 Chiloscyllium plagiosum | reverse complement strand
GAGCGCAAACACTGAAGCTTAGGGATGGGGAACAAATGCTGGTCTTGCCAGTGACACCTACATCCCAGGAAAGAATAGACAGCCTCAGTGGTAATGCCATCACCTGAACCTGCAGGTTTCAAGCCCCACTCCAGAGACTGGAGCACTATCCTGAGGCTGGCAAAGGCAAAGATGCCATCTGCTGGATGATTGGTTAAACCACTGCATCCTCAGGTCAATGTGAATGTAAGGGCTTTCCAATCATCTCAGACAAAATCCCCGCCAGTGTGTTCACCAATACTTCTCTTATAACCAATGGCATAAAAACAGATACAAAAACAAAATACTGCAAATCTCAAATAGAAGCGTGATGCTGGAAAAAGGGAACAGGTGCAGCCTCTGTGGGGACAGGAGGAGTTAACTTTTTGGGGTTCAGTGATGTTTTATCAAAAAAGCAGCAGCATTTTATTTTATTCCATTTTAAGTTGTTTTATATTATTTTATTTAAATTTTGTTTATCAAATTTTAGCCCGTTTGCTTGGCACCACTTCCACACACATCCATTCCCACCACACCAACACTCAGTAACATCTGTGTGTACTATTTACAAGATGCACTGCAATAAATTCATCAAAAGTCCTGAGACAACACCTTCTGAACCCATGATTACTTGAATCAAGATGGACAAGGGCACCAGATAAAATGGGAACATCACCCCAGCAAGTTCCCTCTAAGTTATTCACCAGTTTGACTTGGAAATGTTATCACTGGGTCAGAATTCTGGAATTCCCTTCCTAAGGACATTGTGGGTCTACCTACAGCACCATCTTGTCCAGGACAATTAAAGATGGACAGTAAAAAAGGCTGGTAAAAGTAAGAATAGGTGTGATTTGGGACCAGAAAGTGAGACTTTGATGTTTCAGTTATTCCTGGACATTGGTGTGACCACATCTCAAATACTGTGTGTAGTTTTGGTCTCCTTATTGAAGGAAGAATATAAATGCATTGGAAGTGGTTCAGAGGAGTTTTACCCGATTGATCCCTGGAATGAGTGGGCTGGGTGATGAGGAAGGATTGGAAAGACTGGCCTTGTTCTCACTGGAGTTTGGAAGAGTGAGGGGTTTTCCTGTCCCACTGTATTCTCCAACTCCCTCTCTGCCTCCGTCATGGGTCATACCCTCCTGCCCCTTACTACAT
>NW_025180114.1:0-2341 GCF_004010195.1 Chiloscyllium plagiosum | reverse complement strand
AAGGGATATGGACAAAGCGCTGGGACGAGATTAGTTTTGGATATCTGGTTGGGCACAGAAGAATTTGACCTAAGTGTCTGTTTCTGTGCTGTACATCTCGATGACTGGCTTTCCACGAATGTTTGTCATGTCTATGTTCAGTTTCTCTCTGGTGGTGGTGTCAATGCCTTGATGGCTCATTTTGCTTTCCCCCCGACTTCCTGGGAATGTTAACCATTTTGTCTGGTTGTTCTTCAAGAAGCTGCATTGCAGATTTACCCTGAACTGACGTTTTTTTGCTTCCCAAAATCCGACCTGTTCACTCTCAGCAATATCCCAGTGTTGTGAAAGATATTAAATTTCAGGTGGAGTTATCCAAAACTCAGAGATGTCAGTCTTGACGTTTTTGCTTTTCTGCCCCTATAAGACCCTGAATCAACACCTTCAGGAGAATGAGTTAGAGCGGAGGCCGGGGAGGAGAGAGAGTGGGATAGTGCTTTCAATTTTATGTAATAACAACACAAACAAATTGCTTGTTCTGAATTTTTATTCTGGACTGACAGTAATGAATTTTGTAATCTCTTTTGACAGAGTATTTGAAGATCTGAAGACGGAAGTTTCAAATTCAACAGATGAAGGACTTATGCCCAAAATGTCGATGCTCCTGCTCCTCAGGTGCTGCCTGACTTGCTGTGCTTTTCCAGTGCCGCACTTTTCGATACTGACTCTCCAGTGTCTGCAGTCCTCACTTTGACGTCAATGTCTGACAGTCACTCAATCCATTGGGACCACAACCATTTTTGACTGATTCTGTGTTTCAGTCCGTTCTCAGCATCAGTGGGACTGGATGAGAGACCCAACTGTTGGAGTGAACTGAGTGTGGAGCCTGAAACAGTTATAAGGCCTGGGAAGATGAATTCATGGAGGGGAGGAGCTATACATGTGTTGTGTGCAGCTGAAACTTTGGCCATGGAGAAACCCGAGGAATCCTGCCCCATGGAGAAACCGTGGAAGTGTGGCGACTCTGGGAAAGGCTTCCATTTCCCATCTACTTTGGCGATTCATCGTCGCAGTCACACCGGGGAAAGGCCATTCCCCTGCACAGAGTGCGGGAAGGCCTTCAGCAATTCCTCCGACCTGGTGAGGCACCGGCGGGTCCACACCAGGGAGAGGCCCTTCAGCTGCTCTGAGTGTGGGAAGGCCTTCAGCAATTGCTCTGACCTGTTGAGGCACCGGCGGGTCCACACAGGGGAGCGGCCCTTCAGGTGCTCCGCATGTGGGAAGGGCTTTACCCAGACCTCCACCCTGTTGGCCCACCGTCAGGTCCACACTGGGGAGAGGCTGTTCCTCTGCACCGAATGCAGGAAGGGCTTCAGCAATTCCTTCGCCATGCTGACCCACCAGTGGGTCCACACAGGGGAGAGGCCATTCCCCTGCACAGAGTGCAGGAAGGCCTTCAACAGTTCCTCCGACAGGCTGAAGCACCAGCGGGTCCACACGGGGGAGAGGCCCTTCAGCTGCCCAGAGTGCGAGAAGGGCTTTACCCAGGCCTCTGACCTGCTGAGGCACCAGCGGGTCCACACAGGGGAGAGACCATTCACCTGCTATCAGTGCGGGAAGAGCTTTAGCCGCTCCTCCCACCTGCAGAGACACCAGAGAGTTCACATGCCATCGCAGGGGGTTTAAAACAGCGACGGCTGAGTGCCTTTATTGACTGGACTATTAACCCAGTTCCGGGAGCTGCCAAGGCACATGGCGGAATTGGAATTTGGTTAGAAATCGAGTTCAGAATCTAACAACGAAACAATTGTCAGGGAGGGGAGGGGGAACCCCCATCAGATTCACTCACAACCTTTTAAGGGAAGGAAACTGCTGATGTGGGAACGGATTCACTCGCTCGTCCCAGTGCATCCTTTACCTGGACTGGCTTACACGTGACTTCAGACCCACAGCAGTCTGGTTGACTATTCTGCACTCCTTCTCCCCCCCCCCCCCCCAACTCCAGCCGATGAGGGGGGAGAAACCTACTTGGAGACAAGGTATGGGTTTAAATTGGTGCATGAGGCAATACGTCTAGTTTATGGCTATACCAAGGATTCAATTACAAAAGGACAACTCTGTGCTGACAAATAGTAAAGAACGTGGGGGTGAGGGGGCGGGGGGAGAAGTGTGTGCGCTTTGACCTTGAGCTGTTTTTAAAAAAAAGATACTTTTTCTACACCTTTTTGCTGGGGGGATCTGAAGCTGTAACAAGGTTGGGTCGCAATAAAGGTTACCTGAACTTACTGCCGGGCTCAGACCCTCATTGAAAGCTTTGAGCTCCAAGACGTTTTTGTTTAAAAGCTGCTCATTTCTTTCAGCT
>NW_025180113.1:0-2341 GCF_004010195.1 Chiloscyllium plagiosum | reverse complement strand
TTCACCTGCTTGACAATATGTGGTGGGATCTCTAGAGATGGGAGGTTGGGCCGAATAGCTCTTATTAAGATGAATGTCCTTCCTCGTTTGCTTTATTCCATGTGTATGCTCCCTATAATGTTTCCTAGGTCAACGTTGCGGAGACTTATGGGTTGGTTCAGTTCTTTCGTTTGGCATCGTGGGTGGCCCCTCATCAAACTTACTAAATTGCAGTTGCCTCAAGGATGGGAAGGAGTTGATTTCCCAGACATCAGGAGATATCAGTTGTGTCCCTGCTGTCCTTTGTCTGCGATTGGACAGGTAACGATCCAATCTCAATATGGCTGGATATTGAGGCCTCCCAGGCAAAGTGCCCTCTTATGAACCTGTTGTTCATGGATAAGATAAGGACTGTTATGAACCAGTGCTGGAACCTCATCATTACTAGTACAGTCAAGGCATGGAGGGTGATGCATCAGAGTGAGGGTTGCTTATCCAAGACTTTGCCATTCACCCCCATAATTGGTATGCCAGGGTTCCAACCAGGAATGATGGACTCACGGTTCAAACTATGGGCAGCGAGAGGTGTATCCGGTTTGGAAACTTGTTTGAGGGGGAGGTTATGAAATCCTTTGAGCAACTGAGCCACAAATTCAGGGTGCCCAGCAGAGATCTTTTTCATATTTTTCATCCAGAAGAAGACTATGCCCTATAAGCCCGATGCAGAGAGGTTGTTGTTACGTTCCACAAGCACCCTCTCGGTTAGTGCCCTCTATCACCTATTGGATGGTATGGCTTGGTAAGATATTAACCGGTTATGTGAAGTCTGGGAGCAAGAGCTAGGTGTGGCGATCTCTTCTGAAATGTGGGACAACATATGGGAGAATGCGCAAAAGAGCTCAATCTGTACTAGGAGATACACTATGCAGTTAAAATCTTTGCATGGGGTTCATCTAGCACCAGACCGTTTGGTGAAGTTTAAAAATAGGGCATCTCCAATGTGCCCTAAATGTAAAATAAGTGTAGGTACTCTTACACATTGCGTCTGGACATGCCACAGGCTCATGTTTATTGGAGCGCTGTGGTGGCAGAGATAGGGAGGGTATTGAGGACCGAAATTAACGTAGACCCGACATCTCTCCTCCTAGGTGTACTGAATTTATCATCTTTAGACGGGCATGGGAAGAAACTATTCAATATTCTTACTTACTGTGCACAGAAGAATATCCTGATGAATTGAGTGTCTGACAACCCGGTGGGCTTGCTAGGATGGCAAAAATTAATTATGGAGCACATTCCATTGGATTCTTTCACAAATATGATGCACCATACAACAGACCTTTTTTTATAAGACATGGCAGCTCTTTTTGAGTTATTTGCATACAGATTTGACTGCTATCTTAACTAGGTGTTCGTTTAACCAGGATAGTTAGGTTTGCTGAGCCCTGGGCCCTGGAAGGGAGACTCCTGAGTGAAATGGGTATATATACAACGCTACCTTTTGTTACTGGTATTTGTTATATTTTTATAACTTTATATTTTTGTAAAGTAAAAAAAAAGTTTTTTTTGCTAATAAATATATTTACAAAATAAAAAGAATGGTGGCAGGGATAATCCAGGTAATTATAGACTAGTGAGCCTGACATAAGTAGTAGGGAAGCTGCTGGAGAAGGTACTGAGGGATAGGATCTATTCCCATTTGGAAGAAAATGGACCTATCAGTGATAGGCAATATGGTTTTGTGCAGGGAAAGTCATGTCTTATCAACTTAATAGAATTCTTTGAGGAAGTGACAAAGTTGATTGATGAGTGAAGGACTGTAGTTGTCATATACATGGACATCAGTAAGGCATTTAATAAGGTTCCCCGTAATAGGCTGATGGAGAAAATGAAGTCGCATGGGGTCCAGGGTGTACTAGCTAGACAGATAAGAAAACTGGCTGGGCAACAAGAGACAGAGAGTAGTAGTGGAAGGGAATTTCTCAAAATGGAGAACTGTGACCAGTCGTGCTCCACAGGGATCCATGACCACTGCTGTTTGTGACATACATAAATGATCTGGAGGAGGGTATAGGTGGTTTGATTGATCGAGTAGCAGATAGTGAAGGGGATCGTCAGAGAATATAGCAGCATATAAATAGATTGGAGAGTTGAGCAGAGAAATGGCAGGTGGAGTTCAATCTGGGCAAACGTGAGGTGATGTATTTTGGAAGATCCAATTCAAGAACGAAATACACAGGAACCTCGATTATCCGAATATCAATTATCCGAATTTCGGATTATATGAAGGAGATCTCAAGGTCCCAATAGAAGCATTATACCAAAGAGCAATTACTCACTATCTCTCCTCTCCTAAGTCAAG
>NW_025180112.1:0-2341 GCF_004010195.1 Chiloscyllium plagiosum | reverse complement strand
GCTATAAGCACAGACTGACAGATACAGGGCTGTATACACAGACTGACAGGTACAGTGCTGTAAACACTGCCAGAGTCAGAACTGTAAAAACAGACCAACAGATACAGGGCTATAAGCACATACTAACAAATACAGGGCTTTAATAACAGACTGACAGATACAGAAATGTATACACAGACTGACAAATACAGGGCTATAAACACAGGCTGACAGATACAGGGCTTTAATAACAGACTGAGAGATACAGAAATGTATACACCGACTGACAAATACAGGGCTATAAACACAGGCTGACAGATACAGGGCTATAAACACAGGCTGACAGATACAGGGATATAAAAACAGACCGACAGATGCAGGGCTATAAGCACATACTAACAAATACAGGGCTTTAATAACAGACGGACAGATACAGAAATGTATACACAGACTGACAAATACAGGGCTATAAACACAGGCTGACGGATACAGGGATATAAACACAGACCGACAGATACAGGGCTATAAGCACATACTAATAAATACAGGGCTTTAATAACAGACGGACAGATACAGAAATGTATACACAGACTGACAAATACAGGGCTATAAACACAGGCTGACGGATACAGGGCTATAAACACAGGCTGACAGATACAGGGCTGTAAACACAGACTGACAGATACAGGGATATAAACACAGACCGATATATAGAGGGCTATAAACATAGACTGACAGATACAGGGCTATTACCATAGACTGACAGATACAGGGCAATAAACACAGACTGACAGATTCAGAACTGTAAACACAGACTGAAGGATACAGGGCTATAAACACAGACTGACAGATTCAGAACTGTAAACACAGACTGACAGATACAGGTCTGAAATCACAGACTGACAGATACAGGGCTGTGATCACAGACTGACAGATACAGGGCTATAAACACAGACTGGTAGATACAGGTCTGTAATCACAGACTGACAGGTACAGAACTGTCAACACAGACTGAAGGATACAGGGCGAGAACACAGACTGATCCATAAAGGTCTGTAATCACAGACTGACAGATACAGGGCTGTAAATACAGACTGACAGATACAGGGCTGTAAATACAGACTGATAGAAACAGGGCTGTGATCACAGACTGACAGATAAAGGGCTGTAAATACAGACTGATAGAAAAAGGGCTGTGATCACAGACTGACAGATACAGGGCTGTGATCACAGACTGACAGATACAGGGCTATAAACACAGACTGGTAGATACAGGTCTGTAATCACAGACTGACAGGTACAGAACTGTCAACACAGACTGAAGGATACAGGGCGAGAACACAGACTGATCCGTAAAGGTCTGTAATCACAGACTGACAGATACAGGGCTATAAACACAGACTGACAGATACAGGGCTGTAAATACAGACTGATAGAAACAGGGCTGTGATCACAGACGGACAGATACAGGGCTGTAAATACAGACTGATAGAAAAAGGGCTGTGATCACAGACTGATAGATACAGGGCTATAAACACAGACTGATAGAAACAGGGCTATAAACACATACTGGTAGATACAGGTCTGCAATCCTAGACTGACAGGTACAGAACTGTAAACACAGACTGACAGTTACAGAGCTATAAACACAGACTGACAGATATAGGACTGTAAACACAGACTGACAAGTGCAGAACTGTAAAAACCCACTGACAGATACAGAACTGTAAACACAGACTGACAGATACAGAACTGTAAACACAGACTGACAGATATAGGGCTGTGATCACGGACTAACAGATACAGGGCTATAAACACAGACTAACAGATACAGGGCTATAAACACAGACTGACAGGTACAGGGCTGTGATCACAGACTGACAGATATAGGGCTATTAACACACACTGACAGATACAGGGCTGTGATCACAGACTGACAGATACAGGGCTGTGATCACAAACTGACAGATACAGGGCTATAAACACACACTGACAGATACAGGGCTATAAAAACAGACTGACAGATGCAGAACTGTAAATACACACCAACAGATACAGGACTGTAATCACAGATTGACAGATACATGTCTGTAATCACAGACTGACAGATACAGGGCTGTGATCACAGACTGACAGATACAGGGCTGTAAACACAGACTGACGATACAGGGCTGTGATAACAGACTGACAGATATAGGGCTGTGATCACAGACTGACAGATACAGGGATATAAACACAGACTGACAGATACAGGGCTGTGATCACAGACTGACAGATACAGGGCTATAAACACAGACTGATAGATACAGGTTTGTAATCACAGACTGACAGATACAGGGCGAGAAAGACACACTGACAGATA
>NW_025180111.1:0-2341 GCF_004010195.1 Chiloscyllium plagiosum | reverse complement strand
GCACTATCTGAGGTACTGAGGGAGCAAATTCTGTGGTATTGAGGGAGCACTTTCTGAGGTATTGAGGGACCAAATTCAGAAGTACTGAGGGAGCACTTTCTGAGGTACTGAGGGAGCACGTCCGGAGATACTGAGGCAGCACTATCTGAGGAATTAAGGGAGCATTATCTGAGGTACTGTGAGAGAACTATCTAAACTATTGTGGGAGCACTTTCCGAGGTATTGAGGGTGCACTACCTGAACTACTGAGGGAGAACTACATGAGATATTGAGGGAGAACTATCTGAGGTATTGAGGGAGAACAATATGAGATATTGAGAGTGAACTATCTGAGGTATTGAGGGAGCACTTTCCGATGTATTGAGGGACAAGTATCTGAGGGATTGAGGGAGCACTTTCAGAGGCATTGAGGGAGCACGTTCTGAGTTACTGAGGGAACACTTTCTGAGGTACTGAGGGAACACTTTCTGAGGTACTGTGAGAGAACTATCTGAGCTATTAAGGGAGCACATTCTGAGGTATCGTGGGGGCACATTCGGATGCATTGAGGGAGCACTGCATGAGGTACTGAGGGAGCACTGTCTGAGGTACTGAGGGTCCACTTTCTGAGGTATTGAGGGTGCACTGTCTGAGGTACTGAGGGATCACTTATTGGCATAATGAGGAAGCACTATCTGAGGTATTGAGGAAGCACTATTGGAGGTATTGAGGGAGCACTTTCATGGATATTGAGGGAGCACTTTCTTAGAAATTGAGGGAGCCCTTTCTGAAGTACTGAGGGAGCACTTTCTGAGGTATTGAGGGAGCACAATCTGAGGTACTGGGGGAGCACTTTCTGAGGTACTGGGAGAGCATTTTTTGAGGTTCTGAGGGAGCACTTTCTGAGGTACTGAGGGAGCACGTCCGGAGGTACTGAGGGAGCACTATCTGAGGAATTATGGGAGCATTATCTGAGGTACTGTGAGAGAACTATCTGAACTATTGTGGGAGCACTTTCCGAGGTATTGAGGGTGCACTACCTGAGGTACTGAGGGAGAACTACATGAGATATTGAGGGAGAACTATCTGAGGTATTGAGGGAGAACAATATGAGATATTGAGAGTGAACTATCTGAGGTATTGAGGGAGCACCTTCCGATGTATTGAGGGAGAACCACCTGAGGTATTGAGGGAGCACTTTCAGAGGCATTGAGGGAGCACGTTCTGAGTTACTGAGGGAACACTTTCTGAGGTACTGAGGGAACACTTTCTGAGGTACTGTGAGAGAACTATCTGAGCTATTGAGGGAGCACATTCTGAGGTATTGTGGGGGCACCTTCGCATGCATTGAGGGAGCACTGCATGAGGTACTGAGGGAGCACTGTCTGAGGTATTGAGGGTCCACTTTCTGAGGTATTGAGGGTGCACTGTCTGAGGTACTGAGGGATCACTTATTGGCATAATGAGGAAGCACTATCTGAGGTATTGAGGAAGCACTATTGGAGGTATTGAGGGAGCACTTTCATGGATATTGAGGGAGCACTTTCTTAGATATTGAGGGAGCCCTTTCTGAAGTACTGAGGGAGCACTTTCTGAGGTATTGAGGGAGCAGAATCTGAGGTACTGGGGGAGCACTTTCTGAGGTACTGAGGGAGCACGTCCGGAGGTACTGAGGGAGCACTATCTGAGGAATTATGGGAGCATTATCTGAGGTACTGTGAGAGAACTGTCTGAACTATTGTGGGAGCACTTTCCGAGGTATTGAGGGTGCACTACCTGAGGTACTGAGGGAGAACTACATGAGATATTGAGGGAGAACTATCTGAGGTATTGAGGGAGAATAATATGAGATATTGAGAGTGAACTATCTGAAGTATTGAGGGAGCACTTTCCGATGTATTGAGGGAGAACCACCTGAGGTATTGCGGGAGAACTCCATGAGGTACTGAAGGAGCACTCTGTGAAGTATTGAGGGAGCACTATCTGAAGTATTGAGGGAGCACTATCTGAAGTATTGAGGGAGAACTTCCTGAGGTATTGAGTGAGCACTTTCTGAGGTACTGTGGGGGTGCCTTCAAGGCATTGAGAGAGCACTGTCTGAGGAACTGATGGAACACTTTCTGAGGTACTGAGAGAGCACATTCTGAGTTATTGGGGAGCACTGTCTGAGGTACTGGGGGAGCACTGTCTGAGGTACTGTGAGAGAACTATCTGAGCTATTGAGGGTGCACTGTCTGAGGTACTGAGGGATCACTTTCTGACATACTGAGGAAACACTATCTGAGGTATTGAGGGAGCACTATCGGAGCTTTTGAGGGAGCACTTTCTTAGAAATTGAGGGTGCCCTTTCTGAGGTACTGAG
>NW_025180110.1:0-2341 GCF_004010195.1 Chiloscyllium plagiosum | reverse complement strand
ACCCCAATCTCCCAACTGTCTGAATATATCACCTTCAATCTCCCAACAGTCTCAATATAAAACCATCAATCCCCCAACTGTCTGAATATAACAACCCCAAGCTCCCAACAGTCTGAATAAAACATCATCAAACTCCCAACTGTCTGAATATAACACCATCAATCTCCCTACAGTCTCAATATAACACCATCAATCTCCCAACAGTCTGATTATAACAACATCAAACTCCCAACTGTCTGAATATAACAACCCCAATCTCCCAACAGTCTGAATATACCACCCTCAATCTCCCAACAGTCTGAATATAACAAGCCCAATCTCCCAACAGTCTGAATATATCACCATCAATCTCCCAACAGTCTGAATATAACACCCTCAATCTCCCAACTGTCTGAATATAACAACCCCAATCACCCAACAGTCTGAATATATCACCATCAATCGCCCAACAGTCTCAATATAACATCGACAAACTCCCAACTGTCTGAATATAACAACCACAATCTCACAACAGTCTGAATATACGACCCTTAATCTCCCAATAGCCTGAATATACCACCCTCAATCTCCCACAGTCTGAATATACCACCTTCAATCTCCCAACTGTCTGAATATAACACCCTCAAAACCCAACTGTCTGAATATAACAACCCCAATCTCCCAACAGTCTGAACATATCACCATCACTCGCCCAACAGTCTCAATATAACACCATCAATCTCCCAACTGTCTGAATATAACAACCCAATCTCCCAACAGTCTGAATATACCACCTTCAATCTCCCAACAGTCTCAATATAACACCATCAATCTCCCAACAGTCTGAAAATAACATCATCAAAATCCCAACTGTCTGAATGTAACAACCCCAATCTCACAACAGTCTGAATATAACACCCTCAATCTCCCAACTATCTGAATATAGCAACCCCAATCTCCCAACAGTCTGAATATATCACCATCAATTGCCCAACAGTCTCAATATAACACCATCAATCTCCCAACTGTCTGAATATAACAACCCCAAGCTCCCAACAGTCTGAATAAAACATCGTCAAACTCCCAACTGTCTGAATATAACACCATCAATCTCTCAACAGTCTGAATATACCAGCCTCAATCTCCCAACAGTCTGAATATAACACCCTCACTCTCCCAAGTGTCTGAATATAACAACCCCAATCTCCCAACGGTCTGAATATATCACCATCAATCTCCCAACAGTCTCAATATAACACCATCAATCTCCAAACTGTCTGAATTTTACAACCCCAATCTCCCAACAGTCTGAATATACCACATTCAATCTACCAACTGTCTGAATATAACAACCCCAATCTCACAACAGTCTGAACATATCACCATCAAACTCCCAACAGTCTGAATATAACAACCTCAATCTCCCAACTGTCTGAATATAACAACCCCAATCTCCCAACAGTCTGTATATATCACCGTCAATCGCCCAACAGCCTCCATATAACACCATCAATCTCCCAACTGTCAGAATATAACAACCCCAATCTCCCAACAGTCTGAATATACCACCGTCAATCTCCCAACAGTCTGAATATAACACCCTCAAACTCCAAACTGTATGAATATAACAACCCCAATCTCCCAACAGTCTGAATATATCACCAACAATCTCCCAACAGTCTGAATTTTACTCCCTCAATCTCCCAACATTTTGAATATAACAACCCCAATCTCATAACAGTCTGAATATACCACCCTCAATCTCCCAACAGTCTGAATATACCACCCTCAATCACCCAACAGTCTGAATATAACACTCTCAATCTCCCAACAGTCTCAATATAACAACCCCAATCTCCCAACAGTCTGAATATAACAACCCCAATCTCCCAACTGTCTGAATATAACACCCCAATCTCCCAACAGTCTAATATAACACCCTAAATCTCCTAACTGTCTGAATATAACAACGCCAATCTCACAACAGTCTGAATTTAACACCCTCAATATCCCAACAGTCTGAATATAACACCATCAATCGCCCAACTGTCTCAAGAGAACACCATCAATCTCCCAACTGTCAGAATATAACAACTCCAAACTCCCAACAGTCTGAATATACCACCATCAATCTCCCAACAGTCTGAATATAAAACCCTCAATCTCCCAACTGTCTGTATATAACAACCCCAATCTCCCAACAGTCCGAATATATCACCATTAATCACACAACAGTCTCAATATAACTGCATTAATCTCCCAACTATATGAATATAACAACACCAATCTCCCAACTGTCTGAATATAACAAACCCAATCTCCCAACAGTCTGAATATACCACCCTCAATCTCCCAACAGTCT
>NW_025180109.1:1536-2341 GCF_004010195.1 Chiloscyllium plagiosum | reverse complement strand
GATGTATTTAGTGTGATTTCACATGAGGAAAAAATAATAATTTCTGTGAATCTTGCATCCAATCCGCTAAAGTGTAATGAGATGACGTGCTCATTTCTGTTGTTTCTGTTTCAATGCCGTCTGTTCCTTCTGCACGGCACTGCTCCTCGAGTTGGTGGCTGGTCCGGTGGACTTTAGTATTTTTGTTCAAGTTAAATGCTCTTCTTTTCACCTTTTTTTATGCTTTCTGTTCACGGACAGCGAGCTGGATGGCGATCTGACTTGGCTTGCAGCCTGTTGGAGGTTTAAGTGTTTCCACCCACTCTGTGATAACCTGCACCTTACAAAACAATTCCAAAACTATTGTTAGACAGTTTCCTTTCTTCAATCTAAAAGCATCTCGTACCAGCTCGTCTCACAAAAGCTTCAAATGAAGTTTATCCTCACATTACATGGCCTTTTTTAATCACTAAGTGAACCTCCCATCTATTTCCACGTACTTTTCAATTGTAACAAAGCTTTAATTATCCCAAATTGTTTGTCTCCTCCGTGGGAACTTGGTGGCGCAGTGGGTATGTGATTGTATTCGTAATACTGAACACTGGGTTCATGAGGTCATGGGTCAATGTGGGGCAAGTTCAAAGTTATTTTCATTGAAAATCTGGAAGAATTTATTTTTACTTTCAACTTTCACTTGGTTCACTAACACAGGACATTGGTTAGGCCACTGTTGGCATAATGGGTGCAATTCTGGTCTCCTTCCTATCGGAAAGATGTTGTGAAACTTGAAAGGGTTCAGAAAAGATTTACAAGGATTTGCCAGGGT
>NW_025180109.1:0-1303 GCF_004010195.1 Chiloscyllium plagiosum | reverse complement strand
TTGGAGGGATATGGGCCGGGTGCTGGCAGGTGGGACTAGATTGGGTTGGGATATCTGGTCAGCATGGACGGGTTGGGCCGAAGGGTCTGTTTCCATCCTGTACATCTCGATGACTCTCTGACTCCATCTGCCTTGCTAAACTGGTCTGGCCTAGATGTGATTCCTGACCCACAGCAGTGTGGTTTAACTCTGAACCACAGTCTGGGGAATTAATGCTGGTCGGGCCTGTGACTTTCATGTTTCAGGAATGGGAATTTCACTAAAACACAAGGAATCCTTCTGGACTGCGGTAATTAGGAGTGTGTGGAAATCAATAACCTTTCTTTTTCCCAGTCTGAGTGCCTTTTGTTCTGAAAGTAATATCGTGGACATTTCACATATCAAACAAACCAGGACCTGTCCGATTTACATATAGTCAAAACATGTTTTATGCAAATTGAGTAGTAACTGCGGAATCTGATCCCAAACTTTGTTCCTGTTGTGATCTGCTTTTCTTTGAAAACATTTGGAACTGCTTGTGTGAACGTGAATGATCCTGACAGTGCAACAATACTTGTACACAGACCCATGTGTGTCCTCAGCTTCGAGTCTCCCAGGAGCCCTGTGCACGGGCTGGCAGATGTTAACAGTTAATGTCCTGTCCCCGTTGTTGTAGCCTTCTGTAAGAGGAGTGTTAGGAAGAATTCACAAAAGACTTTTTCACATTAGATTCGATTCCCTACAGTGCGGAAACAGGCCCTTCGGCCCAACAAGTCCACACCGACCCTCCAAAGAGGAACCCACCCAAACCCATTCCCCTACCCAATATTTACCCCTGACTAATGCACCAACACTACGGGCAATTTAGCCTGGCCAATTCACCTGACCTGCACATCTTTGTGACTGTGGGAGGAAACCGGAGCACCCGGAGGAAACCCACGCAGACACGGGGAGAATGTGTAAACTCCACACAGTCAGTCGCCTGAGGCTGGAATCGAACCTGGGACCCTGGCGCTGTGAGGCAGCAGTGCTAACCACTGAGCCACCGTGCCAATGTCACAGAACAGTAAATGGGAACAGGGGGCTTGCCTAACCCCATGTTCGTTTGGAGCCCAGGACAGGGACTGAGAATGATCGCAGTCCCTCAGTGAGAGTGGAAGAGTTGATGGGGAGAATGGAGAGGGCGGGCAGAGACTCCTCAGGAGAGCGGGCTGGGAGCCTGAGAGAGAGGAGACCTGTGGGAGTGGGGGCAGGGAGACGGGAGAGTGGGTGGGAGGGTGGGATCCCCAGGAGGGGGAGCCCTGTCCTGGATAATATAAGGTTG
>NW_025180108.1:0-2341 GCF_004010195.1 Chiloscyllium plagiosum | reverse complement strand
TTAAGCGTCAGCATTAATGCCATGATGGTACCTGGGGATATAATCGAGCTGATAGTGGATAGAATACCGAGACGTAAATGAATTCAGGGAAAAAAGGTACTTCGGTCTTCTGAACAGTCTCGTTCTCAGATGCTGGTGAGGGCGGAGGTGTGGGCGGTTCTGAAATTTGTGTGGAATGAATGGAATTTGCATTTGAAACTGAAGACAATAGTTGTCAAATATAGATAACAGAAATAGCAAAGAAGTTTGCCATGGTTAAAGAGATTAATAAATGGATAGAGATGAAGAAATTTACCAGGAACACCAACAATAGCGAGGATAGGATAGTACCCCACCTTAACAATCATCAGTGCACCATATATCCGATATGGTAATGTTGACCAAGGCCAGGAAAACAAGAAAAACCCAAGGATAAACTCCTGTCCATTGTTGAAGCTTTCCAGTCTAATGTTCTCAGATTCTGATCAATTAATGGATCATTCCAGTCTCTTCTCAGATGTTTATCTCTCCTTTTCGTGTCTCTGCAGCTGCAGATCCTGGTGAGCGTTGGAGGTGTTGCATCTGCTGTTTAATGGCATAAAGCATTGCAAGAAGCCCCTTACTAACACGAGAGAGATACCATCCAGTGGCATCATTTGGTGGGCGGAACGGTGGCACAGTGGTTAGCACTGCTGCCTCACAGCGCTGGAGACCCGGGTTCCATTCCTGCCTCAGGCGACTGACTGTGGAGTTTGCACGTTCTCCCCGTGTCTGCGTGGGTTTCCTCCGGGTGCTCCGGTTTCCTCCCACAGTCCAAAGATGTGCAAGTCAGGTGAATTGGCCATGCTAAATTGCCCGTAACCTTGAGTAAGGGGTAAATGTAGGGGTATGGGTGGGTTGCACTTCGGCGGGTCGGTGTGGACTTGTTGGGCCGCAGGGCCTGTTTCCATACTGTAATGTAATCTAATGTAATCAAATCTAATTAGAATCCATGTAGTCCGGCATCAATTAGTGTCACTGAATAAACAGATCCAGGTAACACCTTTCAGTACGGTTCCTTCAGTTCACAAAAATAACTGGACTGGATTGATTGTTGGCATCGCTGACTATTGGTCAAATCATCAATTGCTTCCGTGAAGTTAGTTGTTAGAGAGAATATTGGATGTTTTCTTATCCCAGGCTAGATGAGTCTGCTCTGTTGTCCGTTTGCAATGCTGTAAGGGTCTGCACCTCCCCACTATCACCACCCTCAAAAACCACAATCTGGATGTTGTTACCGTGCTGATCTGTCCTCGACTAGAACAGCCACCAGCCAATATATTTACAGTGGATATATTTGCACTCCAATACACAGGAAATGTGGATTTGCCTGGGCATTCCTTTAATTGATGTAATGAGGCACTTTCGTATCTCCAACACTCAATATGCTTCAGCACTTTTCTTAAATAAACTCACAAGCACTTTAACACACTTTATTGACTTCATTATTTGAATTCAGTCCAAAGCCAAATGTGGCGTATTGTCACAAAGCCTGTCCTTTTACAAAGATATGCTATCCTTGATTTTTCTTTCTTCAGAGAAGTTCTAAACGACCTAAGACACCAATATGTCGGAATTTTGAAAGGTTCATTTGGGGTCCTTTTGTTTATATCTAATCAGGCAGAACACTTCCAAGTCTTTAAATAAAAACTTGCATAATCAAGAGGACGTGGCCAACTCTCTAGCTGGGTAGATTGGTTCAGTTTGTGGGTTAGTTGAGTCAGGGTGACTGTTTAAATTGGACGCTCTCCCCTTCCTTCTGTCCTTCCGACCTCATAACCTGTAAGCTTTTTGTATCAGATTTACTGTTTGTGATAAAGCGTTTGTTTATTGGGATTTTTGCAAGTATTTTGGAACAATATCCTAAACTCGGGATAGTCTCTCGGTTGGATATGATACGTTAGTTGGGTATTCTAGTTTCAGTTCATGTGCTTCATTCCGTAATTTGGTGAATAAAGTCTGTTTGTGTAAAACTCAGCAGTCTGACCAGCTAATTCACTCTGTTAATATCCACGATACACCAACCTTCAACAAATACCAAAGTTACGTCTGGTCTATCTGCTTAAAAATGTTTTGAGGGGTCGGGCCTGGTCCATAACAGTTTGGGGGGACTTTGCGGAATTAAGGCAGCGAGTGGAAGGTGTTAGTGTCTCTTTGTTCGTGTGTGGCTTTGGTGTGTAAATAGAGCTTCAGATAGCAATAACTCCTACAGTCACAAAGAATGTTTTGGAGATGGGAGAATCGACCTTGGGAGTTTCACAAAATGCACATAAGTCCAAGCTGCGGGAAGTAGTAGACAAGCTAGAGTTGAAGCTACCTCCTA
>NW_025180107.1:0-2341 GCF_004010195.1 Chiloscyllium plagiosum | reverse complement strand
ACACAGGGACTGCTGTTCACTGTAATACACACAAGGCCTGCTGTTCTCTATAATACACACAGGGACGGCTGTTCTCTATAATATACACAGGGACTGCTGTTCACTATAATACACACAGGGACTGCTGTTCTCTCTAATACACACAGGAACTGCTGTTCTCTATAATATACACAGGGACTGCTGTTCTCTATAATGCACACAAATGGACTGCTGTTCACTATAATATACACAAGGACTGCTGGTCTCTATAATATACACAGGGACGGCTGTTCTCTATAATAAACACAGGGACTGCTGGTCTCTATAATAGACACAGAGACTGCTGTTCTCTATCATACACACAGGGACTGCTGTTCACTATAATACACAAAGAGACTGCAGTTCTCTATAATACACACAGGGACTGCAGTTCTCTATAATACACACAGGGACTGCTGTTCTCGATAATACACACAGGGACTGCTGGTCATTATAATATACACAGGGACTGTTGTTCTCTATAATACACACAGGGATTGCTGTTCTATATAATACACACAGGGTCTGCTGTTCGCTATATTATACACAGGGACTGCTGCTCACTACTATATACACAGGGACTGCTGTTCTGTATAATACACACTGAGATTGCTGTTCACTATAATTTACACAGGGACTGCTGTTCACTTTAATATACACAGGGACTGCTGTTCTCTATAATACACACAGAGACTGCTGTTCACTATAATTTACACAGGGACTGCTGTTCTCTATAAAATACACAGGGACTGCTTCTCTCTATATTACCCACAGGGTCTGCTGTTCGCTATATTCTACACAGGGACTGCTGTTCTCTATAATACACGCAGGGACTGTTGTTCACTATAATACACAAAGAGACTGCTGTTCTCTATAATACACACAGAGACTTCTGTTCCCTCTAATACACACATGGACTGCTGTTCCCTCTCATACACACATGGACTGCTGTTCTCTATAAGACACACAGAGACTTCTGTTCCCTCTAATACACACAGGGACTGCTGTTCCCTATAAGACACACAGGGACTGCTGTTCTCTATAAGACACACAGGGACTGCTGTTCTCTATAATACACACAGGGACTGCTGTTCACTATAATACACACAGGGACTGCTGTTCTCTATAATATACACAGGGACTGCTGTTCACTATAATATACACAGGGACTGCTGTTCTCTATAATATACACAGGGACTGCTGTTCACTATAATATACCCAGGGAGTGCTGTTCTCTATAATATACACAGGGATTGCTGTTCTCCATAAAATACACAGGGACTGCTGTTCTCTATAATACACACAGGGACTGCTGTTCACTATAATATACACAGGGACTGCTGTTCACTATAATACACACAGGGACTGCTGTTCACTATAATATACACAGGGACTGCTGTTCACTATAATATACACAGGGACTGCTGTTCACTATAATACACACAGGGACTGCTGTTCACTATAATATACCCAGGGACTGCTGTTCTCTATAATATACACAGGGACTGCTGTTCACTATAATATACACAGGGACTGCTGTTCTCTATAACATACACAGGGACTGCTGTTCACTATAATATACACTGGGACTGCTGTTCTCTAAAATATACACTGTGACTGCTGTTATCCATTATATACACAGGGACTACTGTTCACTATAATACACACAGGGACTGCTGTTCACTATAATACACACAGGGACTCCTGTTCTCTATAATATACACAGGGACTACTGTTCTCTGTAATACACACAGGGACTGCTGTTGTCTCTAATATGCACAGGGACTGCTGTTCTCTCTAATCGACACAGGGACTGCTGTTCTCTAATACACACAGGGACTGCTGTTCTCCATAATATACACAGGGACAGCTGTTCACTATAATACACACAGGGACTGCCGTTCACTACTATACACACAGGGACTGCTGTTCATTAGAATATACACAGGGACTGCCGTTCTCTATAATACACACAGGGACTGCTGTTCTCTATTATATACACAGGGAATGCTGTTCACTAATACACACAGGGAATGCTGTTCTCTATAATACACACAGGGACTGCTGTTCATTAGAATATACAGAGGGACTGCTGTTCTCTATAATATACACAGAACTGCTGTTCTCTATAATACACACAGGGACTGCTGTTTCCTACAATACACACAGGGACTGCTGTCGTCTCTAATATACACAGGGACTGCTGTTCTCTAATACACACAGGCACTGCTCTTCACTATAATATACTCAGGGACTGCTGTTCTCTATAATACACAAAGGGACTGCTGATCACTATAATATACACAGGGACTGCTGTTCTCTA
>NW_025180106.1:0-2341 GCF_004010195.1 Chiloscyllium plagiosum | reverse complement strand
ATCCATACACTAATGTCATCCACACACAGAACACGGTAATCACCCACACACCGAACACTGTTATCAAAAACACACACAACTCTGTTATCACTCACAATAGAACACTGTTATCACTCACACCTGCAGCACATTAATCACCCATGCACAGAACACTGTTATCACCCACACACAGAACACTGTTATCACCCACACACACAACACTTTTATCACTCACATTAGAACACTGTTATCACCCACACACCGAACACTGTTATCACAAACACACACAACACTGTTATCACTCACAATAGAACACTGTTATCACTCACACCTGCAGCACATTTATCACCCACACACAGAACACTGTTATCATCCACCCACACAGAACACTGTTATCACCCACAAACACAACACTGTTATCACTCACACATAGAACACTGTTATCACTCATACATGCTGCACAGTTATCACCCACGCACGCAACACTGTTATCACCCACACCCAGAACACATTTATCATCCACTCACAGAACACTGTTATCACACACACACAGATCACTCTTATCATCCACTCACACAACACTGTTAGCACCCACACACAGAACACTGTTATCATCCACTCACACAACACTGTTAGCACACACACAGAACACTGTTATCTCCCACACACACAACACTGTTATCACCCACACACACACAACACTGTTATCACCTACATCCAGAACACTGTTATCATCCACACACACACACACAACAATGTTATCACCCAAACACAGAACACTTTTACCACCCACACACACAACAGTGTTATCACTCACACATAGAACACTGTTATCACTCACACATACAACACTGTTATCACTCACACCTGCAGCACAGTTATCACCCACGCACTCAACACTATCACCCACTCCCAGAACACTGTTATCACCCACACACAGCGCACTGTTATCACACGTACACAGAACACTGTTATCACCCACACACTCAACACTGTTATCACTAACACATAGAACACTGTTATCACTCATACCTGCTGCACAATGATCACCCACGCACACAACACTGTTATCAACCACACACACAACACTGTTATCACTCACACATAGAACACTGTTATCACTCATACCTGCTGCACAATGATCACCCACGCACCCAACACTCTTATCACACACACCCAGAAAACATTTATCATCCTCTCACAGAACACTGTTATCACACACACAGACAACACTGTTATCATCCACACACACAACACTGTTATCACCCACGCACAGATCACTCTAATCACCCACACACAGTACATTGTTATCATCCACACACAGAACACTGTTATCACCCACACAGACAACACTGTTATCACTCACACATAAAACACTGTTATCACTCACACATATAACACTGTTATCACCCACTCACAGAACACTGTCAGCACACACACACAGAACACTGTTATCACCCACACACACAACACTGTTATCACTCGCACATAGAACACTGTTTTAACTCACGCCTGCCGCACAGTTATCACCCACGCACAAAACACGGTTATCACCCACACCCAGAACACTGTTATCAAACACACACAGAACACTGTTATCACCCAAACACAGAACACTGTTATCTCCCACACACACAAGCAATGTTATCACCCACACACAGAACACTGTTATCATCCACACACAGAACACTGTTATCACCCACACACACAACATTGTTATCTCCCATGTTGACAACACTGTTATCACCCACACCCGGAACACTGTTATCACCTACACCCGGAACACTGTTACCACCCACACTCAGAACACTGTTATCACGCACACAGAAACACTGTTATCACTCACACCTGCAACACAGTTATCACCCACGAACACAACACTGTTATCACCCACACCCAGAACACAGATATCATCCACTCACAGAACACTGTTAGCACACACATACAGAACACTGTTATCACCCACGCACACACAACACTGTTATCCCCCACATCTAGAACACTGTTATCATCCACCCACAGAACACTGTTAACATCCACACACACAACACTGTTATTACCCACATCCAGAAGACAGTTATCATCCACACAGAGAACACGGTTACCAACCACAAACAGACACTTTTATCACAAACACACATAACACTGTTATCACTCACACATAGAACACTGTTTTAACTCACACCTGCAGCACAGTTATCACAAACACACAGAACACTCTTATCATCCACACACACAACACTGTTATCACTCACACATAGAACACTGTTATCACTCATACCTGCTGCACAATGATCACCCACGCACCCAACACTCTTATCACCCACACCCCAGAACACATTTATCATCCTCTCACAGAACA
>NW_025180105.1:0-2341 GCF_004010195.1 Chiloscyllium plagiosum | reverse complement strand
ACATCACTTCATGCATGTGTTATTGAGGAAATCACACAATTCAAAAGTAATGTACCAGAGAAAACCCTGTACCTGAATCTGTGAGACGCATGAGTGGAGTGTTTGATTCTGAAGACCAGGATTCAGAAGGAGAACGAATTTACAGATCTAGGATGTGTTTCGGCTGCTTTCCTTTCTTACGCAAGATTGTCTACCTCCCGTGGTCGCTTCATTTGCCTCCTAAATGTGTTGTTCCCAGTTCTCCAACCCCCGTACAGGTTGGATTGAACATTCCACAATAATGGCTGGCATATCGCTCCAGAAGGTTAACAATCGCAATCCAACGAAAAAGAAAACGATGTTTCCAATGTATTTAGATCACAACAGTCCCAGACACCTCTCCAATAATCAAAGCGTCCAAAGCCTTTCTTCTCGGCACCAAAGTTTACAAGCACAGGAGACTGACCGTAATGCAGAGTTACATTGTACTTTGCTCAAAGACGGCAGGAAGTAATGTTAAACTCTGTGATCTCACTTTTTAGTTCACAATCAGTCTAAACATTGTGACAAAGACAAAAAACACGGAGGCTAACACCTTCAACATTTTGTCGCTAACACCCGTTGTTACAGTTTACCGGAAAATGCAACTTTAAAACAAAGGTTTTGTGATTTACACATGAAAGAAGTGAAAATATCATAGTGTTCTAGCAGATTAAAGCCTCAAGAAATAATTAAGGTATTTTTCAATGTATAATTTCAGTTACATCACACTGTAAACTTTTGCAATAAATTCTGTGTCTTAAAATTGTGTACTTCAAAACCACCTGATGAAGCAGCAGCGCTCTGAAAGCTAGTGCTTCCAATTAAACCTGTTGGATTATAACCTGGTGTTGTGTGATCTTTAACTTTCTGTGTGTGTGGTGGGGGGGGGGGGTGTGGTGGTTTATGTGTCCTGCTGGTTGTGGTTCTTTCACTGTATTACCATGAGACTCCCTCTCCTGTAAAAGTACAAATGAAGTCTTCAGTGGGTTCACGGTGCACTGATTTCTCTCAATGGAGTATTTATGGGAAACTGGAAAATATGAAATATTGGTATCTCTTCCCCAGAATCCTTGAAAGCTGAGCTGTTATTTCAATTCAAAGACCTAAGTCTTATGATCTAAGTAAGGGAGAGAATACTCAGTGAAATGCAGGACAACAGCTCTTTTGACCATGTTTGAACCAAGGCGATAATACATTATCATTGTTTGAGGTTAGAGCAGTTTGTGTGCATTTGCAAATATTATTACATGTTGGTCATTAGACCATACGATGTAAGAGGAGAATCAGGCCGGTCAGGCCACCCAGTCAGCTCTGTTATTTAACCATGAATGATCTGTTTCTCAATCCCAATCTCCCCTTATCCTAAGATTTCCTTACCAATCCAATGTATCTCTGTTTTAAACACACTCGATGGCCTGGCCTCCACAGCTCTCTGCGGCAATGATTTCCATAGATTAACCACTCTTTGGTTGAAGAAAGTCATCCTCATCTACGTTCTAAATGTTGTCCCTTCACTCAGGTTGTAGTCTGTCCTACATGTGGAAACAGCTTACACGCAGAAGCAGAAATGAAAAGACCACTCACAAATGGAGGTCTGATGTTGGTCTGTGGCTGTGGAAGACAGTCTCCAAGACTGCTAGGAATCAGTGGTCTTGACCGTGTTCATGTACTCAGCAGAAAAACCTGGATGACTATGGCACCACCGTCATAGACGTCATTAACTAATGCATAGAGGACTGCATGCCAAATAAGTCAATCCGAGTATTCCCCAATCATGGACCTTGCATGAACCCGGAAATACACTCCCTCCTAAAGACCAGATAGGCAGCATTTCAGGCGGAAGACTCCGACTAATACAGATAATCCAGATATGACCACCAATCACCGATCAGTCTTTCTGAGAGAAAACCCGAAGAAAGCGGCGGCCTGCACGGAATCACAAGGTGAGCACAGATATGCTGTGTGAACCAACTGGTGGAGTATTCACCGACATCTTCAAGCTCTCCCTCCAACAAGCCGAAATCCCACCTGCTTGAAGAATAGCATGACCATCCGTATACCGAAGAAAGCGCATGCAATGTGCCAACTTGCCTTCCCACCTATTTTTGTCTCATCTGCAAATTAGGCAAAAGGACTTTCCCTTTCTTCATTCAAGTTATTCATAAAATAGAGTATTTGGTGAAAGCGATGACTGCAGATACTGGAGTTCAGAGTCGACCACGTGGTGCTGGAAAAGTCAGGAAGCATCCAAGGTGCAGGAGAATCGACGTTTTGGGCAGAATCGACCTTTTGTTCATCATGGACGATGAAGGATTTCTGA
>NW_025180104.1:0-2341 GCF_004010195.1 Chiloscyllium plagiosum | reverse complement strand
AGCACAAACTCCCTGTCTCAGCACAGATTCCCAGTCTCAGCACAGACTCCCGGTCTCAGCACTGATTCCCTGTCTCAGCACAAACTCCCAGTCTCAGCACTGACTCCCGGTCTCAGCACAGACTCCCGGTCTCAGCACAGACTCCCAGTCTCTGCACAGATTCCAGTCTCAGACTCCCGGTCTCAGCACAGAGTCCCGGTCTCAGCACAGAGTCCCGGTCTCACCACAGATACCCAGTCTCAGCAGTCTCCTGGTTTCAGCACAGACTCCCAGTCTCAGCACAGACTCCTGGTCTCAGCAGCGACTCCCAGTCTGAGTACAGACTCCCGGTCTCAGCACAGATTCCCGGTCTCAGCACAGTCTCCGGGACTCAGCACAGACATCCAGTCTCAGCACAGGCACCCAGTCTCAGCACAGACTCCCGGTCTCAGCACAGACTCCCGGTCTCAACGCAGACTCCTGGACTCAGCACATACTCGCGGTCGCAGCACAGATTCCCAGTCTCAGAACAGACTCCCTGTCTCAGCACAGACTCCCAGTCTCAGCACAGACCCCTGGCCTCAGCATAGACTCGCAGTGTCTGCACAGATTCCCAGTCTCAGCACAGTCCCCTGGCCTCAGCACAGATTCCCAGTCTCAGCACTGACTCCCAGTCTCAGCACAGACTCCCAGTCTCAGCACAGATTTCCAATCTCAGCACAGTCACCCTGTCTCAGCACAGATTCCCGGTCTCAGCATAGGCATCCAGTCTCAGCACAGATACCCAGTCTCAGCACAGTCTCCAGGTTTCAGCACAGAGTCCCATCTCAGCACAGACTCCCGGCCTCAACACAGATTTCCAGTCTCAGCACAGACTCCCAGTCTCAGCACTGACTCCCGGTCTCAGCACAGACTACCAGTCTCAGTACAGACTCCCAGTCTCAGCACTGATTCCCAGTCTCAGCACAGACTCCCGGCATCAGTACTGACTCCCGTTCTCAGCACAGATTCCCGTTCTCAGCACAGATTCCCGTTCTCAGCACAGACTCCCAGTCTCAGCACAGATTCCCAGTCTCAGCACAGATACCCGGTCTCAGCACAGACCCCTGGCCTCAGCACAGACGCCTGGTCTCAGCACAGATTCCTGGTCTCAGCAAGACTCCCGGTCTCAGCAAGACTCCCGGTCTCAGCACAGACTCCCGGTCTCAGCACAGACTCCCAGTCTCAGCACAGATTCCCGGTCTCAGCACAGACTCCCGGTCTCAGCACAGACTCCCGGTCTCAGCACAGACCCCTGGCCTCAGCATAGATTCCCAGTCTCTGCACAGATTCCCGATCTCAGCACAGTCCCCTGGACTCAGCACAGACTACAGGTCTCAGCACAGACTCCCAGTTTCAGCACAGACTCCCGTTCTCAGCACAGACTCCCGGTCTCTGCACAGACTCCCGTTCTCTGCACAGCCTCCCGGTCTCAACACAGTCTCCCGGTCTCAGTACATACTCCAAGTCTCAGCACAGAAACACCGTGTCAACACAGACTCCCGGTCACAGCACAGATTCCCGGTCTCAGCACAGATTCCCTGTCTCAGCACAGACTCCCAGTCTCAGCACAGACTCCCAGTCTCAGCACAGATTCCCTGTCTCAGCACAGATACCCGGTCTCAGCACACACCCCTGGCCTCAGCACAGACGCCTGGTATCAGCAAAGACTCCCCATCCGAGCACACATCCCTGACCTCAGCACAGACTACCAGTCTCAGCACAGACTCACAGTCTCAGCAGAGATTCCTGGTCTCAGCACTGACTCCCGGTCTCAGCACAGACTCCCAGTCTCAGCACAGATTCCCAGTCTCAGCACAGACCTCCAGTCTCAGCACAGACCCCTGGCCTCAGCATAGACTCCCAGTCTCTGCACAGATTCCCGGTCTCAGCACAGTCCTCTGACCTCAGCACAGACTCCCAGTCTCAGCACAGACTCCCAGTTTCAGCACAGATTCCCAATCTCAGCACAGACTCCCGGCCTCAGCACAGACTCCCAGTCTCAGTACAGACTCCCAGTCTCAGCACAGATTCCCAGTCTCAGCACAGACTTCAGGCGTCAGTACAGACTCCCAGTCTCAGCAGATTCCCGGTCTCAGCACAGTCTCCTGGCCTCAGCACAGACTACGAGTCTCAGCACAGACTCCCAGTTTCAGCACAGACTCTCGTTCTCAGCACAGACTCCCGGTCTCAGCACAGACTCCCAGTCTCTACACAGACATCCGTTCTCAGCACAGCCTCCCGGTCTCAACACAGTCTCCCGGTCTCAGTACATACTCCAAGTCTCAGTACAGACACACCGTGTCAGCACAGACTCCCGTTC
>NW_025180103.1:0-2341 GCF_004010195.1 Chiloscyllium plagiosum | reverse complement strand
CTCATCCACACCAAGCAGATGTCCTAAATTAATGTAGCTCCACTTGCCAGCACTTGCCACACATCCACATTCATTCTTCCTATTCACATACCCACCCAGATGCCCTTTAAATGTTGTAATTGTACAAGACTCATCCACTTCCTATGGCAGCTCAGTCCATACACTCACCACCCTCTGCATGAAAAAGACAATTCCCCATGGATCCCTTTTAAATTTTTCCCCTCGTAATTGTACAAGTCTCATCCACTTCCTCTGGCAGCTCAGTCCATACACTGCATGAAAAAGACAATTCCCCATGGATCCCTTTTAAATTCTTCCCCTCTCACCTTAAACCTCTGCCATCTAGTTTTGGACACCTCAGCCCAGGGAAAGGACTTTGACTATTCACCCTATCCATGCCCTTCATAATTTTATGAAACTCTATAAAGTCCCCCTCAGGCTCCGACACTCCAGTGAAAACAGCCCCAGCATGTTCAGCATCTCCCTGTCGGTCAAACCCTCCAACCCCAGCAACATCCTTGTAAGTCTTTTCTGAACATTTTAAAGTTTCACATCATCCTTCGTATAGCAGGGAGACCAGAATTGAATGCAGTATTCCAGTAGTGGCTGAACAGACTGTACAGATACAACGTGATCTCCCAACTCCGATACTCAATGCACTGACCAATAAAGGCAAGCGAATGGCTCAAACTCCGCTTTCTCAGTGAGAACACTGTGTTTACTTCTGTCTGTCCTTTGATGAACCTGGTTAACTCTGGGAGGGAAAGTGTTTAAGAGGGACATTGCAATGGCAGCCCACAAGGAGGGGGCTTCTTAAACATTCATTCATGGGGATGTGGGCATCGCTGGCTGGGATCAGCTCTCCGGGTTCTCAAGTACACACTCTTCGGGGTCTCCCTCCCCCTGGGTCCCCCTCCTGATCCTCCCCATTTTACATTACCATCCCCTCCTCCCCCAAAGGCTGAGCTCCCACAGGTGAGTGATGAAGGACATTAAGTCCCTTAAGTGGTGACTGGGATCTTCTCAAGGTCATCCCCGGCTGGGGATGGGGTCCTTGCAGCCATCCTGGTTCCCCATCCCCCTCCCCCTCCTTCCTCTCCAAGGGTACTGAGGCCAATGGGATTTTCCACATGCTGACCACTCAGAGACCAGCTTCCCAATTGGCCTCAGTGCCATTCCCGGGATTTCCCGAGAGATTCCCGTGCCCTGACTCCGAGCAGCAGCAATTTATAACGAGGAAAGGTCTGGTGTAAACAGGGCAATGTCAAAACATCAAATGACTTTCCTTTCAACAACAAGGAAGAGTTGCATTTGTGTAGCGCCTGTCCCAGCGGCAGGCTCGGTGATGTGCTTTCCTCCCGCTCTCTCACCTGCTCGGGCTGCTCTGGCTCGGCTCCACATCGGAAGTAGATGACGAGCAGGGCCGTGGTGGGCACTGACAGCCCCAGGCTCAGGAAGACGGTGCCGAGTACAGGGGCCAGGCGGCCACCAGCTCCGTCCGCTCCCTTCTCCCAGTCAGGCATGGGGCTGGGGGAGCTCTCCTGGGCTGTGGGGGTGGGGAGGACTGTCTGCTCTGAGTGTCTCACTCCCTCTGGTAGGTGCAGCCGTGGGGGCTGTGTATGTGTGTGTGTGAGACTGTGCAGTAATCTCTCTCTCTCTCTGACACACACACACACACACAGACACAGAGCCTGTGAACTCCTGTAGCTCTCCGGCTCTCAATCTGTTTCCTAATTCTCAGCTTTTACATCTCCGCCCACAGCCACTCTCACCAATCACCCATTTCTGCCTTATCTTCCTGGGTTTCAGTTTCCAGTGAGTGGGAGGCAGCCTCCCTCTTCCTTTCGCCTTTCTTTCCTTTCCCAGACACCCCTCTATCTCCAACATGCTCCACTCCGACCTTATCTCCACCCCTGACAATCTGTGGGGTAAATCATCTGCCCCTTTCAGACCCAGGTCAGCCAGACAGCTTTGGGTAAAATCTGTCTCCACATTTTCTCCTGACCCTCCCCGGTTATATGATAGTATAGAGGCCATTCAGCCCATCATACCTGCTATTTTGTAAAATATTTATTTATTGAAAAAAATTTGAGTTGTTTCTTACAAAACTACAAAATTAATACAAAATAGTTTATCCACTTTACAATATAATAACAGCATCAATATAAAATTAAGAAAACTAACTACTAATCTACTGTACAAACTACCAAATCACAAAGTAGGATACAGGAAAGAAGACTGTATATAAAAAGAAAACCACAGTATCATACATTACTCACAATAACTCAAAAAAAGGAAACAAATAATGAAATAAATCACATTCAAAATAAAATTATATTAA
>NW_025180102.1:0-2341 GCF_004010195.1 Chiloscyllium plagiosum | reverse complement strand
GCACTCGCTCATACTGTCCCAGTGACAGTGTCGTGTTGTCTCAGTACTGACCTTCTGACAATGCAGCACTCTCTCAGTACTGACCTCCAACTGTGCAGTACTTGCTCCATTCTGACGCTCTGACAGTATAGCGCACACTCAGCACTGACCATCTGACAGCGCGGCAATCCCTCAGTACTGACCCTGTGACACAGCAGCACATCCTCTGCACTGACCCGCTGACGGTGCAGAACTCATCTAGTAATAACGCTCTGACTGCGCAGACCTCCCTCGGTGCTGACCCTCTACCGTTGCAACCCACTCTCTGTACCAACCTCTGACATTGCAGCACTGTCTTAATACTGACCCGATGACAGTTCAGCACTCACTCAGTAAAGACCCTCTGACTGTACGGACCTCCCTTACTACTGACCTTCCAACTTTGCGATATTCCCTCAGTTCTGAATCTCCAACACTGTGGCTGTCCCCCATAACTCTTCCTCTGGCAGTGCTGCAAACTCTCAGTACTGACAGTTCAGCACTCACTCAGTAAAGACCCTCTGACAGTGCAACATGCCCTCAGTACTGACTCTCTGACAGTGTGGCACCACTCAGTACTGACCCACTGACAGTGCAGCGCTCCCTCAGTTCTGAAACTACAACACAGCAGCGTTCCCTCAGGACTGTCCATCCTGCAGTGCAGTAAACCCTCAGTACTGACCGTAAGACAATATAGTACACCCCCAGTACTAACCCTCTGACAGTGTAGTACTTGCACAGTATTAACTCTCAGACAGCGCAGTACTCTCTCTGTACTGCGCTCGGACAGTGTAGCACTCCCTCAGTACTGACCCTCTGACTGTGCAGTGCTCTCTCAGCACTGACCCTTTGAAAGTGTAGCACTCTCTCATACTGACCCATTGACAGTGTAGCGCTCCCTCAGTACTGACCTTCTGACAGTGCAGCACTCTCTCCATACCGACCCTCTGATAGTGTAGCCTCCCTCAATACAGACTGTCTAACAATGCAACACTCCCTCAGTACCCATCCTCTGACAGTGCCACACTCCCTTAGTACTGACCCTCCGACATTGCATCTCTCCCTCAGGCAAGACCTTCTGTGTGGAACTCCCTTGGTGCTGACCTTCCGACAGTGCAGCACTCCCACAGTACTGGCCCTCTTACAGTGCAGCACTCCCTCAGTCCTAACCCTCTGACAGTGTGTGCACCCTCAGTACTGACCCTCTGATAGCAACAGCACTCTTTCAGTACGGCACTTTGACAGTGTGGCGCTCCCTCTCAAATGACCCTTTGACAGAGTGATGCTCCCTCAGTTCCCTAACCTCCCACAGCGGTATTCCCTCAGTACCCTCACTCCGGCAGAGTGGCAAACCCTCAGTACTTATCCTAAAACAATACGGCACTCCCACACTACTGACCCTCTGACAATGCAGTGCTCCCTCAGTACTAAACCTGCGACAGTGCGGCATTCCTTTTGCACTGATCGACCAACAGTGCAGAACACCTTCGGTACTGACCCACTGACAATGCAACACTCCCTCAGCACTAAACCTCCAACAGTGCCGCATTCCCTTAGCACTGACTGACCAATAGTGCAGCACTCACTCAGTACTGACCCTCTGATAGTGCAGAGCTCCCTCAGTACTGGCCCTCTGACAGTGTAGCATTCTCTGAGGAGTGAACCTTTGACAGTGTGACACTCCCTCGGTACTGAACTCTGACAGTGCTGCTGCTCCGACAGTGTGCCATTCCCTCAGCACTGACTGACCAACAGTGCATAACTCCCTCCTTACTGACTCTCTGACAGTGAAGCGTTCCCTCAATACTGATGATCTGGCAGTGCAGCTCTCCCTCAGTACTGACCCGCTGATTATGTGGTGCTCCCTGATTATTGACTGTTTGACAGTGTGGCAAACTCTCAGTGCTGAACCTCTGACAGTGTCGTGCTCCCTCATTACTGTCACTCCCAGAGTGCAGCATTCCCACAGTACTGGCCCTCCGACAGTAAGGCACCACCTCAGCACTGACTGACCAATAGTGCAGCACTCCCTCTGTAGTGACCCTCTGACATTGCAGCACTCCTTCGGTACAGACCCTCCCTCAGAGGAGTGTTCCCTCAGTACTGATCCTCTGACATTGCAGCACTCCCTCAGTACTGATCCTCTGACATTGCAGCACTCCCTCAGTACTGATCCTTGGACATTGCAGCACTCCCTCTGTACTGACCAGCTGACAGTGCAGCATTCACTCAGTAAAGAACCTCTGACATTGCGGAACTGCCTCGGTACTGAGCTTCTGACAGTGCGGCATTCCCTCAGCACTGACTCTCTCACAGTGTAACA
>NW_025180101.1:0-2340 GCF_004010195.1 Chiloscyllium plagiosum | reverse complement strand
CTATGGCACCCCATAAATTGCAATTTTAAAAAAAGAAAATGACGCATTTAATTCATCTGACTGCATTTTGTTGGTTACCCAATCCTCCATCCAAGCTAATAAGTTACTCCTAAACGGATGTTGTCTGATCATACCACTTACACTTTGGAGAAGCGACACATCCAATGACTTCACGAAGACCAGATACATTCGATCTCCAGGGGACCTACTATTCATCTTGTTGTCACATCTTTAAGTAACTCAAACAAACACTTCCATCATGATTTATCCTTTGTAAAACCACGTTGACTCTGATGAATTGTGGTTTAACTTTGCAAATGTCCTGAACAATGGATTCTAACAATTTGCCTTATAATTACTATAGTTTATTGTTCCACTTTAGTCCCTAATGTATACTATTATTATAAGTTCTTCCCTTTCGAAAACCTTTACGTTTTCTTCGAAATCCTGTACAACAGGCACAAAGCTTTGAGCGATCTGTTCCAGTTGCTATGTAAGAGCCATGTGTGTCTAAATGGACTCATCATCCTGCTGGTGTACAAACTCGATGGGCTGATGTCTTTCTGGTGTTCACATGTTGTCGTCTCCAAGACCAGAATAATCTCCTCCTATTGATGTGTTAGAGGATAATCTCTTCCTGTTGCTGTGTAACTGCTCTAGTTGAGGATGGGTCTTCTCACATTCCTCCATAACAGACTGGAGAAACCGAACGGTCTCCTCATGCATCCCTGAGATGGAACCGAGGGAGTGATGGGTCTTCTCCTGTTCGCTTACAACAGACACATGTCTGAATTACCTCCTCTTTTCTCATAGAAATGTCTCAGATAGATTGTATTCTTATCCAATTCACTTGCAACAAGCTCAGTGGGGCTGAATAGCCTCCTGTTATCCCAGTATAACAATCGCAGTCACTGTGTGGTCTTTTCCAGTTCCTGGGTAACAGACTTGAGGAGGCTGAATGGACGGATCCTGTTGTTGTGCAATAGGATACTGGTCCGTTATGGTCTACTCTAGGTCCAGTGTTATAGACTCGAGGGGCTGATTGGCCTCCTCCTGTAACTGCATATTAGGCTCCAAGGGCTGAATAGACTTGTACTATTCTGGTGTAACACTGCTGAAGGCCTGAATATTCTTCTGCTGTGTAACAGGTTGGAGAATGGCATGGATTCCTCTAAAATGTGTGCAATTGGCTTCTGTTGCTGACTCCGTCTGGTCATCTATGTTGAAATAAGGTCATCTTTCATTCTCGTAAAGTCCAGTGTGTATTGGATCAACCTGACCATCCTTTTCTTATAAACTATCAGCTTCATTACACAAATCAGTTGAGGGAACCATCTCAGAACTGCTTCCAATGTAACAATATCCTTTCCTCAGTGAGGAGATTAAATCTGTGCACACTACTCCAGATGCGATCTCATTAAGATCCTGTACAGCAGCAGCAACGCTTTACCAGCCTGCTGTAAGGTTCCCACCCAGGTTAGAGCAGGCTCAGTTGTGTCTCGCGGGGAATACACAGCACTGTTGACAGATCATTGTCCTTCTCTACTCCACCAGCATAACGGGAGATCTGGAGAAAATCGCAGAATAAAGCTTGAGAAGATCATAAATGATGTGGTGAGATGATTTCTACCATTAGTCTCCCCAGAACCAACTTCACTGAGATTTCACTGAATCCTGAAAGGTGGACCTCAGAAACAGCAAAGAGAAGCAAACATTGATGGGACTTATATATTAAAGTGAAAGCTGCAATACAAATATTGGGCGTGTTATAACGCAGGAAATGGGATATACATGTTTGTGGGTACTGCAGTAATAATGTACTATTTAAATTATATCTAAGCTGTGTTAACCCAACTGAATGCTTATGCTGGGAAAAATGGATTTCATGAGCATGCGTGAGATGGCTTGCATTAACATTATTTCGAGCATCGTGGTCAAGATCAGGTTATTTAGGAAATGGCGTTGGATGATTAGAAGAGCAAATTAAAATCTTTGGTGTAAATGACCTTTTAGGAACTGTGACCGCAACGTTTTATTTGAGATTCGATTCCCTACAGTGTGGACACAGGCCCTTTGTGCCAAAAAGTCCACATCAACTCTCCAAAGAGTAATCCACCAAGACCGGTTTCCCTCTGATTAATGCACCTACCGCTATTGGTAGTTCAATATGGCCAATTCATTTGACCTGCACATCTTTGGACTGTGGGAGGGAACCGGAGTACATGGAGGAAACCCAATCAGACACGGGGAGAATGTGCAAACTCTACACAGGCAGTCACCCGAGACTGGACTCAAATAGGGGTCCAGGTTGTTATTAGGAGCAGTGCTCGACAAAGAAGC
>NW_025180100.1:0-2340 GCF_004010195.1 Chiloscyllium plagiosum | reverse complement strand
CCTTTACTCATTCATTGAAAGAAAGGAAATGTAAAAATTCGTTCGTAGATTCTAAATTCAATCGTTCATTCAATGAACCTAACGTTCTTCACTGATCCAATGAAACAAGATGCTCCTGATAATTCAATGAGCAGAGCTCAAAACTTTCATTCAATGCCCTAAGACAAACACATTCATTTAAAGAAACAACATGTTCATTGGTTGAAAGAATCTTCAATCATTCATTCAATGAAACCAACATTATTCATTGATTCAATGAAACAACTGCTCCTGATGATTCAATGATTAGAGCTTTTCTCATTCATTCAATGTCTCGAGCTTAACGCATTCATTCAATGAAACAAACTGTTTTCATTCATTCAAAAAATCTAACGTTATAAACTAATCCAATGCAACAAACTGCAAGTGCAGTAAAGCTTCTCTCATTCATTTAATGTCTCAAGCTTAATACATTCCTTCAACCGAACAAACTGTATTCATTCATTCAAAGAAACAAACGTTATACATTGATTCAATTGAATAAACTGCACGAATTAATTCAATTACAACACAGTTTCTCATTCATTCAATACCTTAATGTTTACTCATTCATTGAAAGATAGTAAATGTATTCATTCGTTTGTTGATTCTAAATTCAATCATTCATTAAATGAACCAACATTTATTCATTGGTCCATGGAAACAAGCTGTTCGTGTTAATTCAATGAGCAGAGCTTCACTCTTCATTCAATGTCTCGAGGTTAATAGATTCATTGAAAAAAACAAACTGTATTCATTCATTCAATGAAACAAACGATATTCATAGTTTCAATGATTTGCGCTCCTCTCATTCATTCAATGCCTCAAGCTTAACTCATTCATTGAAAGAAACAAACTGTATTCGTTCATTCGCTGAAAGAAACTTCAATTATTCATTCAATGTATCAGTCGTTATTCGCTGATTCAATGAAACAAACTGCACCAGATGATTCAATGATTAGAGCTTCTCTGATTCATTCAATGTCTCGAACTTAACACATTCATTCAATCAAACAAACTGTTTTTATTCATTCAGTAAATCAACCGTTATAAATTGATGTAATGAAACAAACTGCAAGTGCAGTAAAGCTTCTCTCATTCATTTAATGTCTCAAGCATAATACATTCCTTCAACCGAACAAACTGTATTCATTCATTCAATGCAACAAACGTTATACGTTGATTCAATTAAATAAACTGCACGAATTAATTCAATTACAACACAGTTTCTCATTTATACAATACCTCAACCTTTACTCATTCGTTGAAAGAAAGTAAATGCATTCATTCGTTTGTTGTTTCTAAATTCAATCGTTCATTAAATGAACCAACTGTTATTCATTGGTCCAAGGAAACAAGCTGTTCGTGTTAATTCAATGAGCGGAGCTTCACTCTTCATTCAATGCCTCAAGCTTAACTCATTCATTGAAAGAAACAAACTGTATTCGTTCCTTCGCTGAAAGAAACTTCAATCATTCATTCAATGTATCAGTCGTTAATCATTGATTCAATGAACCAAACTGCACCAGATGATTCAATGATTAGAGCTTCTCTAATTCATTCAATGTCTCGAGCTTAACACATTCATTCAACCAAACAAACTCTTTTCATTCATTCAGTAAATCAACCGTTATAAATTGGTGTAATGAAGCAAACTGCAAGTGCATTCGAGCTTTTCTCATTCATTCAATATCTCGTGCTTAACGCATTCATTCAATTAAACAAACGATTTTCATTGTTTCAATGATTTGCGCTTCTCTCATTCATTCTCTGCCTCAAGCTTAACTCATTCATTGAAAGAAACAAACTGTATTCGTTCATTCCCTGAAAGAAACTTCAATCATTCATTCAATGTATCAGACGTTATTTACTGATTCAATGAAACAAACTGCACCAGATGATTCAATGATTAGAGCTTTTCTCATTCATTCAATGTCTCGTGCTTAACGCATTAATTCAATTAAACAAACTGTATTCATTCATTCAAAAAATCAAACGTCATAAATTGATGCAATGCAACAAACTGCAAGTGCAGTAGATCTTCTCCGATTCATTTAATGTCTCAAGCTTAATACATTCCTTCACCCGAACAAACTATTCATTCATTCAATGCCTCAAGCTTAACTCATTCATTGAAAGAAACAAACTGTATTCGTTCATTCGCTGAAAGAAACTTCAATCATTCATTCAATGTATCAGTCGTTATTCACTGATTCAATGAACCAAACTGCACCAGATGATTCAATGATTAGAGCTTCTCTTATTCATTCAATGTCTCAAGCTTAACGCATTGATTCAACCAAACAAACTGTTTTTATTCAT
>NW_025180099.1:2073-2340 GCF_004010195.1 Chiloscyllium plagiosum | reverse complement strand
GTGTGGGCCGCACTGTCAGGATTTTAGTTCTGACGGAGTGCTGCACTGTCAGGAGATTAGTTCTGAGGGAGGTACACACTGTCAGGAGTTTAATACTGAGGGAGGGCCGCACTGTCTGATGTTTAGTACTCAGGGAGGGCCGCACAGTCAGGGGTTTAGTCCTGAGGGAGTGCCGCAGTGTTAGGAGTTTCGTTCTGAGGGTGGGCCGCACTGTCAGGATTTTAGTACAGAGGGATGGCTGCACTGTCAGGTGTTTAGTACTGAGGG
>NW_025180099.1:0-2022 GCF_004010195.1 Chiloscyllium plagiosum | reverse complement strand
GAGGGCCGCACTGTCAGGTGTTTAGTACTGAGGGCATGCCGCAGCATTAGGAGTTTAGTTCTGAGGGAAGGCCGCAATGTCAGGAGTTTAGTACAGAGGGATGGCCGCACTGTCAGGTGTTTAGTACTGAGGGAGGGCCGCACTATCCGGAGTTTAGTACTGATGGAGGGCCGCAGTGTCAGGTCTTTAGTTCTGAGGGTGGACTGCACAGCCAGGAGATTAGTACAGATGGAGGGCCGCACTGTCAGGTGTTTAGTTCTGAGGAAGGGTCAAACTGTCAGGAGTTTAGTACTGTGGTAAGGCCTTACTGTCACAAATTTAGTTCAGAAAAAGGGCCACACAGTTAAGTGATTAGTACTGAGTGGGGGCCGCAATGTCAGGTGTTTAGTTCTGAGGGAGGGCCGCACTGTCAGGTGTTTAGTTCTGAGTGAGGGCCGCAGTGACAGGAGTTAAGTACTGAGGGAGGGCCGCACTGTCAGGAGTTTAGTTCTGAGGGAGGACCGTACTGTCAAGAGGTGAGTACAGAGGGAGTGCCGCACCGTCAGGAGTTTAGTACTGAGGGAGGGCCGCACTGTCAGGCGTTTAGTACTGAGGGAGGGCCGCACTGTCAGGAGTTTAATTGCGAGGGAGGGCCAAACTGTCATGAGTTTAGGACTGAGGGAGGACCACACTGTCAGGAGTTTAGTACTGAGGGAGGGCCGTAGTTTCTGGAGTTTAGTTCTGAGGGAGGACCGCACTGTCAGGAGTTTAGTTCTGAGTGAGGGCCGCACTGTCAGGTGATTAGTACTGATGGAGGGCCACACTGTCAGGCGTTTAGTACTGAGGGAGCGCCAACATGTAAGGTGTTTAGAACTGAGGGAAGGCCGCACTGTCAAGAGTTTAGTCAGAGGGAGGGCCGCACTGTCAGGTGTTTAGTACTGAATGAGGGACGCAATGTCAGGTGTTTAGTACTGAGGGAGGGCCGCAGTGTCAGGAGTTTGTTCAGATGGAGGGCCACACTGTCAGGTGTATAGTTCAGCGGGAGGGCCGACCTGTCAGGTGTTTAGTTCTGAGGGAAGGCCGCACTGTCAAGAGTTTATACAGAGGGAGGGCCGCACTGTCAGGTGTTCAGTTCTGAATGAGGGCTGCACTGTCAGGAGTTTGGTACTGAGGGATGGACACACGATCAGGAGTTTCGTTCTGAGGTAGGGCCGCACTGTCAGGAGTTTAGTACTGAGGGAGGGCCGCAATATCAGTAGTTTAGTTCTGAGGGAGGGCCACCCTGTCAGGAGTTTAGTACAGTGGGAGGGCTGCACTGTCTGTTATTTAATGGTTTTTAGTACTGAGGGAGGACCGCTGTGTTTGGAGTTTAGTACTGAGTGTGTGCCGCACAGTCAGGTGTTTAGTTCTGAGGGAGTGATGCACTGTCAGGAGATTAGTTCTGTGGGAGGTACACACTGTCAGGAGTTTAAAACTGAGGGAGGGCCGCACTGTCAGATGTTTAGTACTCAGGGAGTGCCGCACGGTCAGGAGTTTAGTCCTGAGGGAGTGCCGCACTGTCAGGAGTTTAGTACTGAGGGCGTGCCGCAGCGTTAGGAGTTTAGTTCTGAGGGAGGGCCGCAATGTCAGGAGTTTAGTACAGAGGGATGGCTGCACTGTCAGGTGTTTAGTACTGAGGGAGGGCCGCAGTATCAGGAGTTTAGTACTGGGTGAGGGCCGCACTGTCAGGTGTTTAGTACTGAGGGCATGCCGCAGCGTTAGGAGTTTAGTTCTGAGGGAGGGCCGCAATGTCAGGAGTTTAGTACAGAGGGTGGGCCGCACTGTCAGGAGTTTAATTGTGAGGGAGGGCCAAACTGTCATGAGTTTAGTACTGAGGGAGGGCCACACTGTCAGGAGTTTAGTTCTGAGGGAGGGCCGCAGTTTCTGGAGTTTAGTTCTGAGGGAGGACCGCACTGTCAGGAGTTTAGTTCTGAGTGAGGGCCGCACTGTCAGGCGTTTAGTACTGAGGGTGGGCCACACTGTCAGGAGTTTAGTTCTGATGGA
>NW_025180098.1:0-2340 GCF_004010195.1 Chiloscyllium plagiosum | reverse complement strand
GATCTCTCCGGACAGAGAGATTTCCCAATGTCCGTCATGGGAAAGGTCATCCTGAGAAGCCTCCTCAATCCCTCCTCCCAGGGGCTGAAGAGCTCCTCCTGAGTCTTATTGCAGCTTCAGTTCATTAAGAGGCTGAATGACCAGGATTGTCAGAGTGTGACAAATCCAAACAGAGTGCAGTGAAAAGCAGCAACCTCTGTACATAGCCTTCTTCAATCTTTAAGCCTTTGAGTCTGTGGACCGTGAGTGCTTATGAGATGTCTTCCTCAAATATGGATGCCCATAGAAATATACCACTATTCTCTGCCTGCTTCACAATGATTTCCAAGCTGTGGTCTTCACCAACACATTCACCACATTCATGAATAGTATGTGACAGACAGAACTAAGGAATGCTGCAACCATCATATTAGATCTAAGCCCTGCAATCCTGTCACTTCCAGTCATGAATGATAGAAAACAAATAAACAACTCATTGAAACAGGAGGAGGCGCCACATATATTTGCAATAATCAACAAAGTGTGAGCACAGTAAATCAATGCAAAGATAAGGCTAAACCTATTCACTAAGCTCTTCAGACAGAAATGCTGATAGGTTTATCCATCTTGGCCTACTCTAGTGTGTAAAGTCTGGGGCCTTGACAACATTCCAGCAATGAGACCGATGATATGTGCTCCAGAACATGCTGTCCTCCTGGCAAACAGTTTCCTGCTGGAATACAGCACAGACATCTACCTGAGAGAGGGGACATGTGCCCATTTATGTGCTATGCAAAAAACACAGGACAAAGCCAACCCGGCGAATTCCAACCCCATCAATATGATATCGTACATGAAAATGTGAATGAAAACTTTATCATCAGTGCTATGAAGGAGCACCTACATACCAACAACCACTCAGCTCCTGACCTCCCTCCAGCCTTAGTCCAAACATGGACAAAAAGAGCTGAATTCCAGAGGTGGGGTGGGTCTGACTGTACTTAACACCAAGCCTGTGTTTGGCCTGGTGTGGCATCAAAGAACTTGAGCTAAACTGGAGGCAATGGAAATCGGGAAAACTCTCCACTGGATGGAGTCATCCCTGGCAGAAAAAAAGAAAGTTGTGATTCTTTAAGGTCAGTCATCGCAGTTGCAGGGCATCTCTTCAGGAGTTCCTCCAAGGAGTGTCTTAGGCATGACCACCTTCAATAATTTGATCAATGGACTTCCCTTCATCATAGGGTCACACACGGGGATTTTAGCTAATTATTGCACTGTGTTCAGTAGCATTTGCGACTACTCAGGTACGAAAGCACTCCTTATCCAAATGCAGTGTGATCTGGGCAATATGCAGGCTTGGGTTCAAAAGTGTTAAGTAGCATATATGGCACATAAATGCCAGACAATGATCAACTCTAACAACAGAGAATCAAATAATCGCCCTTTGATATTCGTTCGGGTTCCCGTTGCCGATTCCTCAACTATTATCACCATTAGATTACCATTGACATGAAACTGAACTGGACTATCCATTTAAATACAGTGTTGACAAGGCAGGGCAGAAACTCGGGATACTGCAGGAAATAATGAAATTCTTGACTTCCGTCTATCCACCAACTGCAATGTCCAAGTCTAGAGTGTCGTGGAACACTCCCCATTTGCTGAGATGAGTGAGGTTGCAACAACTCTCACGAAGCTTGTTGGGAGCAGATGCGGCGGAGTCGAAGGAATTGGGAGGATGGGATGGCGTTTTTACAGGGGGCAGGATGGGAGGAGGTGTAGTCCAGGTAGCTGTGGGAGTCGGTTGGTTTGTAGTAGATGTCCGTGTTGATTCGGTCTCACCTTCGTTCCCACACGTTCTCGGGTCAATGAATTCAATACACGGAGTGACACCATGCTGTGCTGTTCCAGCAATAACGTTTCAACTTTGATCTCCAGCATCTGCAGACCTCACTTTCTCCTGCTGGAATACAGCACAGACATCTAAATGAGAGAGGGGACATGTGCCCAAGTATGTGCTATGCAAAAAACACAGGACAAAGTCAACCCGGCGAATTCCAACCCCATCAATATGATATCATACATGAAAATGTGAATGAAAACTTCATCATCAGTGCTATGAAGGAGCACCTACATACCAACAACCTGCTCAGTGACACCACTCAGCTCCTGACCTCCTCCAGCCTTAGTCCAAACATGGACAAAAGGAGCTGAATTCCAGAGGTGGGGTGGGTCTGACTGTACTTAACACCAAGGCTGTGTTTGGCCTGGTGTGGCTTCAAAGAACCTGAGCTAAACTGGAGGCAATGGAAATCGGGGGAAACTCTTCACTGGGTGGAGTCATCCCTGGCAGAAAAGAAG
>NW_025180097.1:0-2340 GCF_004010195.1 Chiloscyllium plagiosum | reverse complement strand
GGCAGTGTGTCTGAGAGGGGGAAGATCATCATCACATTGGGAAGTGTGGCAGGATCACGGAGAGGGGGCAGGTCATCCACACATTGGGAAGGATGGCAGGATACCTGAGAGGGGGCAAATCGCCCACACATTGGGAAGGATTGCAGTGTCCCTGAGAGTGGGCAGATCACCCACACATTGGGAAGAATGGCAGGGCCCCTGAAAGGGGGTAGATCACCCTCACATTGGGAAGGATGTCAGGGTCCCTGTGAGGACAGACAAACCACACATTGGGAAGGATGCAGTGTTCCTGAGGGGGGACAGATCCCCCACACAATTGGAAGGATGTCAGTGTCCCTGAGAGGGGCCAGATCTCCCACACATTGTGAAAGATGGCAGTGTTCCTGAGAGTGGGCAGATCACCCACACAATGGGAAGGATAGCGGGAACTCTTAGAGGGGGTAGATCAACCACAGAACGGGAAAGCTCGCATGGTTCATACGAGGGGGCAGATCAAAAACTCTTTGGGAAGGATGGCAGTGTACATCAGAGGGGGCAGAGCACACATACATTGGTAAGGACGGCAAGGGAGAGGGGACAGATCACCCACACATTGTTAAGGATTGCAGGGTCCCTGAGAGGGGACGGATCACCCACATATTGGGAGGGATGGAAGGGTCCCTGAGAGGGTACTGGTCACCCACAAATTGGGAAGGATGGCATGGTCTGTGAAAGAGACAAATCACCCACACGTTGGGGAGGATGGCATTGTCCCTGAGAGGGGACAGATCACACACACAATGCGAAAGAGAGCAGGGTCCCAGAGAGGGGACAGATCACCCACACATTGGGAAGGATGGCAGAGTCCCTGAGAGGAGACAGATCCCCCACACTTTGGGAAGGATGTCAGGGTCCCTGAGAGGGGGCAGATCACCCAAACATTGTGGAAGTTGGCAGTGTTCCCAAGAGTGGGCAGATCACCCACACATTGGTAAGAAGGCAGGGACACTGAGAGGGAGCAGATCACCCACACAATGGGAATGACGGCAGCGCCCCTGAGAGGGGACAGTTTACCCACACATTGGGAAGGATGGAATGATCTGTGAGAGAGACAGATCACCCACTCATTGGGGAGGATGGCATTGTCCCTGAGTGGGGAAAGATTACCAATACAATGGGAAGGAGAGAAGGCACCCTGATATTGACAGGTTACCCACACATAGGGAAGGATGGCAGAGCCCCTGAGAGGGGGCAGATCACCCACACATTGGGGAAGGAATGCTGTGTCTCTGAGAGGCGGCAGATCATCCACACAATGGGAAGGATGGCAGTATCCCTGAGAAGGAACAGATCCCCCATACATTGGGAGGGATGGCAGGGACGCTGAAGGGGGGAGATCACTCACACATTGGGAAGGATAGCAGGGTCCCTGAGAAGGACATTTCACCCACACATTGGGATGGATGGCAGTGTCCTTGTGAGGGACAGACAAACCACACATTGAGAAGGATGGCAGTGTTCCTGAGAAGGACAGATCCCCCACACAATGGGAAAGATAGCAGGATCTCTGAGAGCGGGTAGATCAACCACAGAATGGGATGGATGGCATGGTTCATTTGAGGGGGCAGATCACCCACACATTGTGGAAGGATGGCAGTGTACCTCAGAGGGGGCAGACCACCCACACATTGCGGAAGGATAGCAGAGTCCCTGAGAGGGGACGGATCACCCAAGCATTGGTAAGGATCGTAGGGTCCCTGAGAGGGGACTGGTCACCCACACATTGGGAAGGATGGCAAAGTCACTGAGAGGGGCCAGGTCACCCTCACATTGGGAAGGATGGCAGGGTCACTGAGAGGGGACAGATCACCCACACATTGGGGAAGGAACGCAGGGTCTCTCAGAGGTGGGAGATCACCCACACATTGGGAATGACGGCAGTGTCCCTGAGAGGGGACAGGTCACCCACACATTGGGAAGGTTGGAGTGGTCTGTGAGAGAGACAGATCACCCACTCATTGGGGAGGATGGCATTGTCCGTGAGTGGGGACAGATCACCAATACAATGGGAAGGAGAGCAGGGTCCCTGAGATTGACAGGTCACCTACACATAGGGAAGGATGGCATGGACCCTGAAGGGAACAGATCACCCACACATTGGGAAGGATGGCAGGGTCCCTGAGAAGGAGAGATCACCCACACAATTCGAAGGATGGAAGTGTCCCTGAGAGTGAGCACTTCACTCATACATTGGGAAGGATGGCAGGGTCCCTGAGAGGGGGCAGATCACACACACGTTTGGTAGGATTGCAGTGTCCCTGAGAGGGACCAGGTCACCCACACATTAGTAAGGATGGCAGT
>NW_025180096.1:0-2340 GCF_004010195.1 Chiloscyllium plagiosum | reverse complement strand
TAACAGAATAAGAATGTGAAAATCCTTATAAATTTCTTCTGCACTTTTTCCCGTTTAATAACTGAAACCTACATTACATTCATCACATTTCCAGTGTTTCCCCATGGCGCTGGAACCAACGTGACAACGCCAATGGATTACAAACCATGATCGATAATTAACTCCTTTACAACAATCCCGTTTTCATCGTTTGTTCCATGGTGCAGGTATCCTTGTCTCTTTCTGGTTGCTTGGTTAATTAAAACCTTGTCCTCAAACAAAACAAATCTGTAACTTAATTGCTCCTGGGAAATGTGCTATGTTTTTTGGACTTTTAAAACAAATGAAATCTCTCTCCACAGTCACCACGCTAACATGGACTTGGCTGTGCCTTGGTAATTTTTTCCAGTCACACTGAGATTTGAAATATTCGCCCACAAACAGAATACTCACCTTTCCTTCCACATGAAAAGGCCAATGATCGGCATGGATCAAGTAACTATCAAAACTGAACATGAAATTCAATTTGAATTTCTCATCCATAAATCCGCCATTTCAGTACCGTACAGAGAAAACAAGATACCACCGTTAATACCGGATGGATCTTTATAAGACAATGATAGTATTAAATTATAGTTTTCTTGTTCCCCCAAAGCTTTAAATCTCAGTCTCACAATTTCTCTCTCTTGTTAACTGAAGACCAAACCAATCTCCTCACTCCTTTCCCCCACACCCAGTTCTCACACTCTCTCTCCTCTCCTTGAATTCAGCTTCCTAGCTCCTGCCTGCAGGCGAAGAACCAAAAAAAAAGAGCGGGTTTCCTCCGGGTGCTCCGGTTTCCTCCCACAATCCAAAGATGCGCAGGTCAGGTGAATCGGCCATGGGAAATGGGTCTGGGTGGGTTACTCTTCCGGCGGTCGGTGTGGACTGGTTGGGCCGAAGAGCCTGTTTCCGCACTGTAGGAGATCTAATCTAATCAAGTCTATTAATCTGACTCAGAGCCTCCTGGATGTTGGTGAATCCTCCTCCACCTCCCAGGGTTCCCTTCCTGGTCAGACCCAAACTGATTTTTTTCCCCAATCTGAAATCTCTTAATTATTTTCCCCACACCGACCCTCTGATGAGAACCATCCTGCACACACTGCCCAAATCATATATGGTTGAACTAAAGTGAACCAAATTAGAACTTTAATTGCAGGCCCATCCTTGTTCCTTTCCATAACATTCCTGAATCTTCTCACGAGTTCTGCTAACTTTCTGCAAAATGCTCCCCCCACTGATACCCCGACCACTTGTCACGATACCAGGGCTGGGACCATTCCCCTGGGTTCTGTTCTCAGAGGGAGGAAGGGAGAGAGCAGCCAATGACAGATTAATCCCACACATCCACAGCCTCCCTCCCTGGCACTGACCCATACTGCACATACGCCAACAATTGGCCAGCACTGCGCCCGTGCACTGGTTGCCCCTCCTACAGGAGCCTGGGTGACTGACAGCAGCTGCTGCCCAATAGGGTGGAAGGGGCGGGGCTGGAGGACTGGGACAATGGGATTGTGAACAATGAATGAATGTTGAGGACACTGGGGGATGGACAGGTCAGTGAGGGACAGGAGCAGTGCAGCAGCAGGAGGGGATCCTGGACAAACTGAGCAATGGGAGAGTCTGACAGGAGAGAAACTACAGGAAGGTTCTGTTTGTAGGCTCAGGCAGGGACATCTGGAAGCTTGGGCATGTTTTCCAATCAGCCTCTTCAAAAATGCTGTTACTCAACTTTGAACCCAAACCTCGTGGTTCAGAGGTAAGGAGACTACCACCATTTCCTGGTGGGCTAGTGGAATGAAGGGAAGATTTTCTCAATCTCACTCACATGGAAACTCCATGAGCTCCTCCCACTTACTCTCTACGGTGGGGATTGGGGAGACAGAGCAGACGGAAGGGACTGCCTTTCAAAAGGAACTAACCGGCATTGTGTTATTAACAAGATTCAAAACGCAGTCACTAACACAAAAATGGTGTACATGAACTTTATCCAGAATATTAACACCTATAATTGGGTGATGCAGACCCCAATGTACAGTGTTAAGTCGTGGATATTAATAACGGTTTTGTGTGTGAGAAATCACCTCTCATGAACATGAGTCAATTTTTTTTGAAGAATTAACAAAGAGGATTGATTAGGGCAAAGCGGTGGAAACGATCTACATGGACTTCAGGAAGGTGTTCAACAAGGATCCCCATGGTTGACTGGTTTGCAAGGTTAAATCTCACGGACAATAGAGAGAACTAGCCATTTGGATACCAAACTGGCTCAAAGGTAGAAGACGGAGAGTGGTGGTGGAAGGTTGCTTTTCAGATTGGAGA
>NW_025180095.1:1440-2340 GCF_004010195.1 Chiloscyllium plagiosum | reverse complement strand
CCACGAGTGTGGGAAGGTCTTCAGCAATTCCTTTGCCCTGCTGAGGCACCAGCGAATCCACAAGGGGGAGAGGCCACTCTCCTGCCCCGAGTGCGGGAAGGCCTTCAATGATTCCTCCCACCTGCTGACCCACCGGCGGGTCCACACGGGGGAGAGGCCCTTCAGCTGCTCCGAGTGCAGGAAGGCCTTTACCCAGGCCTCTGCCCTGCTGATCCACCAGCGGCTCCATACAGGGGAGCGGCCCTTCACCTGCCCAGAGTGCGGTAAAGGCTTCAGCGATTCCTCCACCCTGCAGACCCACCAGCGGGTCCACACAGGGGAGAGGCCCTTCAGCTGCTGTGAATGCGGGAAGTGCTTTACCCAGGCCTCTGCCCGGCTGAGACACCAGCAGTCCCACACCGGGGAGAGGCCCTTCAGGTGCCCCGAGTGTGGGAAGGGCTTTGCCCGGGCCTCCAACCTCCAGACCCACCAGCGGGTCCACACGGGGGAGAGGCCCTTTAGTTGTCCCGAGTGCGGGAAGTGCTTTACCCAGGCCATCACACTTCAGAAACACCAGCAGGTCCACATTGGTGAGAGGCCCTTCAGTTGTCCCAGGTGCAGTAAGGTGTTCACTTGCTCCTCCCACCTGCAGAGGCACCAGCAAGTTCACGTGCCATAGCAGGGCATTGAAGGAGTGACGGCTGAGTGCCATTATCGACTGCAGTATTAACCCAGTTCCAGGGCTCCCAGGTTCCAATCCTGCTGTGGCAGATGGTGAAATTGGAATTCAGTCAGTAATCTGGAGTTCCAAGTCTAATGATGAAGCCATTTTTGGGGGGGAGGGGGAAGAAAACCCCCATCTGATTCACTCACGTCATTTTTCAGGAAGGAAACTGCCGTTGTGGGAAAGGATTCACTCAG
>NW_025180095.1:0-670 GCF_004010195.1 Chiloscyllium plagiosum | reverse complement strand
GCGCATGAGAGAGACAGTGTGTGTGTTTGCATGTGCATGCTTGATATAGTGTGTCGATGCAATGGAGTATAAGCCTGTGAGAAGGTGTGTGCATGGATTTGAGTGTGGGAGGTGTATGTGTGTGAGAGAGGGTCTGCGTGACTGGGTGTGTATGTGTGCGTGTGGGAGTGAGAGACAGTGTTAAGTGCAGTGAAGGTCCCGGTTGAGACCGTCCTCATGGGTTCCAAACTTGCCTATCGGCCTCTGCTTGGCCAGTAGAAACAATTAATCAGTTACTGGGTGGCATGGTGGCTCGGTGGTTAGCAGTGCTGCCTCGCAGCACCAGGGATCCGGGTTCGATTCCCACCTTGGGCAACTGTCTATGTGGAGTTGGCACATTCTCCCCAATGCTTGCATGGGTTTCCTCCGAGTGCTCCAGTTTCCTCCCACAATCCAAAAGATGTGCAGGTCAGGTGAATTGGCCATGCTAAATTCCACATAGTGTTGGGTGCATTAGTCAGGGGTAAATATAGGGAGGGGAACAAGTCTGGGTGGGTTACTCTTTGGAGGGTCAGTGTGGACATTTTGGGCCAAAGGGCCTGTTTCCATCCTGTAGGGGATCGAATCTAATCGACACACACACATTGGAGAGGGCATGGTGAGACTTGTCTTTCACTTTGCAGAAGGTGGG
>NW_025180094.1:0-2340 GCF_004010195.1 Chiloscyllium plagiosum | reverse complement strand
TATTTTGAGATTTGTATCAGATTTAAGAAGAGGAGCAATTAACATGAGAACTTCAGGGAATAGAACGCACAGTAAATTAAATTGACAGAGGCAAATTTTAGTATTATCTATGAATATTCAGTCAAATATTTCTAATGTCAAGAGCGTCGTGCTGGAAAAGCACAGCAGGTCAGGCAGCATTCGAAGAGAAGCAGAATTGACATTTTGGGCATAAGCCCTTCATCAGGAATCTTTTCCGATGATGGCCTAATGCCCGAAAGATCGATACTCCTGCTCTTTGGATGTGCCTGCCCTTTTCCAACGCCACACACTTGGCTCTGATCTTCGGCTTCAGCTTTTCTCACTTTCTCCAAATATGTTTAATGAACATGAACTGAAAATGGTAGCACCAACAATTGAACAATACCAAATTAATACTTTTTTTTGCAATATTTATAGTGAAAACCTGTTTGAGAACATGCAACAAATCAGATCGAACATCTCTTGCCGTTTGAATCCTTGGCCATTCATAATAAAGAATAACCATGCTTTGAACAACCAATATGGTGTATGACTACTGAACTGAAATACCAGAGGGATGATTGCATTTATTGGAGGGAATGATAACCAGATCCTTACTATGATAGTGGGGATTGATCTCAGGAACAAGAAGATATTTACTGTGATTACTCCACTGAACAGTAATTAGTTGGTCATGAAGATCTTTGTGTGGCTTTTTTGCAGTGTTTTGTTTGAACATTAATTTCAGTAAAATTGAGATATTTTACAAGATTGACAATTGACTGTTAAAGATAAGTTTTAAAGGGAACATTTTAAACAAATTGTCAGTTTTCTTCAGCGAAACACAACTCCAAGTTTACAGAATCCCTACTGTGTGGTTACAGGCCATTTGGCCCAACAAGTCTACACTGACCTTCCAAAGAATAATCCACTCAGAACCATTCTGCTTTTCGATTACTGGACATTTACCCTTGACTAATGAACCTAACCTACACATCCCTGAACAGAACATGGCCAATTTACCTAACCTGCTCATCTTTGGTTTGTGGGAGAAAACCAGAACATGCAGACTCCACACAACCACGTGACCGAGGATGGAATCGAAACCCCGTACATAACACTGTAAGACACGAGTGCTAACCACTGATCTGTTCTCAACGCCCAGATTCCATGCAAGAAGTGAGATAAGTGAGAGACGTGCAAAGTCAAATTTCAAATGAACACTCTCTGATATTGCCAAAGCGTATCAATCTTACATTCAATACAAATAGGTGAATGGAAAACAAAAAATAAAACTTGCTGACAAATCATGAATGAACAATAATTAGAAAATTTATATAATCAAAGGACACAACAATATTCAGGTGAATTGCATTGTTTAACAACAAATTTGGGAATTAGCTAACTAATGAATAACGGGAAGTGACATTTGTTTATTTTATTGTTGAAGAAATTGACTTGCTTTTCATCTTTGTAACACTACAGAATAGCGATTTATGTGCCTGAAATGTTTGAATTAAGATCTTTCCAATAAAAAAAAATCAATACGATCACATAGACTTCTTTATCTTTAAGACTGCGACATTCTCAAATACTTTCCAGGAATTTATAACCAACAGAATTAGTTAATTTGGTTTCTTGGGAACTCGAAGAGAATAAACAGCAGATTCTGTGAATTAGTCATTCAATGTGATTATTCAGCTGAAGACAACATCCCTTCTTTGCAAATCTGCTCAACTTCGAAAAATTCAAAATGCATTGTCATTGTTTAATGAAACAATACAGAGATGTTAATTCTTTTTCATTTGACTTAACAAAACTCAGGAATTGTACATGATTTTGTTGCATGAAAAATACTTAAATTTTATTGTAATTATAAATACAATAAATGTTCGTATCGAAGTGAAATATATTGAAATGAATTCAACTACGTTTCCGCCGGTAAAATAAGAATTAATATTAACAATGATTGAGAGATTGTACACTACAATATATTTAGGTATTCATGAAAAGAGCCGTAATTCCACATTTACGGCACATACTGGATTGAATAACTATTACGTATGAGCAACAACTGAATTAGAAAATTCGATCAATGAATTTAGAAATAATGAGAAATCTCGTTTTGCTATGTGACTGAGGAATATGTGCAAACAAACAGGAATTATTGCAATGAAAAGTAATTGCAGGTCTGTAAATTTAAAGTCTGTGATTACGGTGATCATTCGTGTAAGCAACCATGAGACATTTACAATTAATGTTGCATGGGAAGTCCTTGGATCCATCGTGGGATACTTGACCTGAAAAAAAAAAACAGTTTCATATTGCAGTGTTGGTACT
>NW_025180093.1:0-2340 GCF_004010195.1 Chiloscyllium plagiosum | reverse complement strand
AGGGGAGTGTAGGTATAGGACAGATATTAGGGGGAGGTTCTTTACTCAGCGAGTCGTGAGTTCATGGAATGCCCTGCCAGTAGTAGTGGTGGACTGTCCCTTATTATGGGCATTTAAGCGGGCATTGCATAGGCATATGGAGGATAGTGGGTAGTGTAGGGTAGTTGGGCTTGGATCGGCGCAACATCGAGGGCCGAAGGGCCTGTACTGTGCTGTATTCTTCTATGTTCTATGTTCTATGTTCGATGAATTTATATCAGAAACTGACAGAGACACATGTCATTATATGGGAATTTCCAAACAGGAAACTGATTCATAATGCGAGAAGAAAATTCTAGGAAAAATGTTCGGCATAACATCGTGGGCCGAAGGGCCTGTTCTGTGCTATATTGTTCTATGTTCTAAGAAACTTTGTTTGTATCATATTCTTCACGTTATCAGCCTTTGAAGATGAAGATTTTATTCTGGATAACTCTCATATGTTACGTATTTTTTTCACTCCTTCCTTGTGTCTCTTGACTAAAATCTTGCATCAGTGTGCCCTTTCTAAAACAGAAATGTATTGTCCTTCAAAACGTCTATCTCATCCTCACTCAATCTACTTCAGTCTGAGCAGAAAATTTCAGTTCCTCTGACATAACAATGAACCATTTTTTCATCCAGTCTTTTGCCTTTCAGAGACCCTCTCATCCGTCACAACGTGAGGTGATCGCTCGTTTGCACAGACCTCTAAGCTATTGTCATGTTTGATAGAACATCAGGAAAGGACAGTTACGTGGTGATTGGAGTTTCAATAGAGGGATCTTGTCTCTGACTCCAGTGTTTCCGATATCATTCCAAATGCAAGTTACTGTCGGATATTTCAAAATTGAAAACAAATCGCTTTGATAATGCGAGTTTTTGAAAACTTTTCTTAGATAGAACCGTTCGATAATTACCTAGGCTCTGTTATCTGTGATATGTTTCATGGCGAGGGAAGTGGTGTTTGTCCTTTTGCTGTCGTGGTGATATCATGGCTGTCGGAGGACAATTTTATCAGTTTTTTTAAAAGAAATATTATAACACACAAGTACCGAGATGTCCATTGAAATCTCTTGAAATGTACAGCTTGTGAGGCCTTGGTTTGTTTGGACATTAGAAGAATGGAAGCAGCCTGAAAGGGCGTCGTCAAGCTTTCACAGAACTAGCATTATTAGCATCTTAGATTTTTTTAATAGTGTCAGTTGTAGCTGGGTCTGCTACTGCAGTGTATCTGTCCCGCTACACTCTCCCAATGACTTCTTGATGTTTATTTTTCCCCCAACTGGTCGAATGGAACTGCATGACAGCCAATCTGATTTCTGAATTTGTGTTTTGCCGAGAGTGTGCTTATTGGATGTTACTGCATTGTAAAAATTATAACTTAGTAGCGAACTAATCTATTAACTTCTGAAGTATTCCAGCAGACTTACCGCAAGACAATTATTTGCTTTATTACTTCCTTTCCTATATTTAAACGCTTGCGCATGAGTAACCTCTGCTAGTTGAACTTCGAGTAGTTTGACAAATTGAATTCAATTTTTATTTCCTGCCCAGCAGTGAGACATTTCAAGGTGAGTACCTCAGGGAGCTTCACTGTGCTGTATTCATTATCTGAGCGAGTCATGTATTTTTAACCCTTATTTCTCTCTAAACGATTCTCAGATTTTGCTTTTTTCCCTGTCTCTCAGTTTAACCAGGTAATTTCCTCGCTATTCACTATTTTGTGCACTTCATGTGAACGTACATGGAGACTTTCGGTGAACAGACCGGAAATATACCGAAGTCCTCTGTATCATACTGAACATCATACTGAAAGACTTGGTTCAAGCTTACATTCTGCTTCTGCTGGAATACCCCAAGATTGGTCTGATCTGCAGTCAGGTGATGATCAGCATTCAGGTGGAAAAGAAAACGGAAGCCAATAGTGCTGAGGTTCATTTAATGTTGATTGCATGATGTCAAACCTGATTATGACAATCCAGCCCAGTTACAGGGATTATTAACACAAACAGAAACAAACACCAATGCTCAGAGTGCACATGATTCACTCCTGGGTGTGATTAACAGTATCAGTTACATCAGACTGAAAACACTTGAGAACTTTTTGTTGTTTCAGTTCCGACGATGAGATGACCAAGTTAATGATTTCCTCAACAGAGAGCAGTGATCAATTTATCACCAGTGTGAATGAGTTAAGATCATTGTTGAACACAGTCCAACAACGTGAATATGTTGATGGGTCATCAGTTGACAGGAACTGGAAAGCAATTCCCACAGACTTGGTAATTGAAATGTTTCTCTTCAGTGTGAACTCGCTGA
>NW_025180092.1:0-2340 GCF_004010195.1 Chiloscyllium plagiosum | reverse complement strand
GTCAGGCAGCATTTGAGGAGCAGGAGAATCGACATTTTGGACATAAGCCCTTTATTAGGATTGAGGCTTTTGGACGACTTGGCTGAGAGATAAATAGGAGGGGAGCGGGATTGGGGAGACATTAGCTGAGAAAACGAGAAGGTGATAGGCAGGAGGAAGAGCGGATGGATGGGAAAGATGATGGACAGATTAGGAGGGCGGTGTTGAGTTGGAGGCTTGGGACTGGGATAAAGTAGGGGAAGGGGAAATGAGGAAACTGTTGAAATCCACATTTATCTCATGTGGTTGCAGGGTCCCAAGGCAGAAGATGAGGCATTCTTCCTCCAGGCATTGGGTGGTAAGGGTTTGATGATGGAGGAGGCCCAGGACCTGCATCTCCTAGAATGGGTGGGAGGGGGAGTTGAAGTGTTCAGCCACAGGGCAGTGGGGTTGGTGGCTGAGGGTATCTTAGAGATGTTCTCTGAAATGATCTGCAAGAAAGCATCGTGTCTCCCCGATATAGTGAAGACCACATCGGGTGCAGCAGATCACATTGGTAGAAGTACAGGTAAATTTCTGTCAGATGTGGAAGGATCCATGCTGATATTTGAACTGATATTGTCCATTTGGCGTCATGAAAGCAGAAATTGCCTTTGCTCTCTCTCACAGAGGTGTTTGCCAGTAGCTTCTGAGCAAGCCTAACTTAGAAATGTAAGTTGCTTGTCCCACCTTTTTGACACAGTCCTCTAACCACCAAATTGGATATGCATCGGTCTTTGTAACATCATTAACTTTGCAATAGACCACATACAACCATTGGCTACCGTCTGGCTTCGGCACATGACTATGGGTGAGCTCCATCTCGAAGCATGTGCTCCATCTCCGTCTGAACCTGTGCCAACTTTAGAGGCTGATGCCTATAAGGATGGTGCTTAATTGGAACAGCATCTCCTATCTCTACACCATGCATAATTAGATTAGTACGTCCCAGTTTATATCCTCATGTCTCGCCATGTGATAGTAATAACTCTTTCAGGTCATTTCAATTTTCTTGTGGAAGGTAACTCAATAATTTATCTCAATTTTTGACAACATCCTCATTGTCCAATTTGATTTGAGGAATGTCCAAATCAGAATCCTCTGAACTTGGTTCTTCCTTCTTTACTGTAATCACTAACACCTTCTCTTCTTGCTTTCCTTCCCTGTCAAAATACCTTTTGAGCATATTCACATGACACACTTTGTGAGATTTCTTCCTGTCTAGAGTCCTTATCAAGTAGTTCACCTTACTCAATTTCCTCTCAGTATGATCGAGTCCACTAAAAACTGGCTTTTAAAGGTTCACCTGTTACTGGAAGTAACATCAATACCTTATCTCCAATTGCAAAATTGAGAATTTGTGATTTATTATCCACTTCCTGTTTCATTGACTATGATACTTTTAAATGCTGTCTTGCCAATACTCCAGATCTATTTAATCGTTCTCTAAAATTTGACACATAGGGTGGTCTCTGAATTCTGACTGATTAATTTCTCCTTAATGAATTTTAATGGTTCTCTTATTTCATGCCCAAACATTAATTCAAATGGACTGAATTTGGTCAATTAATTTGGTGCATTTCTGATCACAGAAAGCACAAACAGAACTCCCTTATCTCAATCATCTGGATAATCTTGACCATAAGCCCGCAACATGGTCTTTAGTGTTTGATGTCATCTCTCTCGGGCTCCATCCAATTCTGGATGGTCTGCCGTAGATTTGAATTGCTTTATTCCCAAGTTATCCATAAACTTCTTGAATAGCTTGGATGTGAAGTTTGATCCTTGATCTGACTGAGTCTCTATTGGTAGTCCACATCTCACAAAAAAAAAGTTGAGTAATGTTTCTATAACCCTTTTAGCTGTGATATTGCATAATAGGAATGCCTCTGGAAATCTAGTCAATACATCCATTACTGTTAATAAATACTTATTCCCACTTTTTGTTTGAGGTAGGGGACCTGCACAACCAATCAAGACTCTTGTGAAAGGTTCCTCAAATGTTGGAATAGGTATTAAAGGTGCAGGTTTTATTACAGCCTGTGGTTTTCTGATTAGCTGACATGTATGACACATCTGTCAAAATTCAACAACATCCTTGTGTAGTCCTGGCCAATAAAAATGTCTTTGTATTTTAGCCTGTGTTTTCCCTCACCCCGAAATGATCTCCAAGTGGTAGCTCATTCACAGCACCTCCTTTCTATACCCTACTGGCAAAACAATTTGATGAATCTCTGCCCATCTCTCATTTGCTTGTGTGATGGTCTCCATTTACTCATTAAGAGATCATTTGTTAAGCAATAACACACAAGGATGCATTCA
>NW_025180091.1:0-2339 GCF_004010195.1 Chiloscyllium plagiosum | reverse complement strand
ACACGACCCTCTCTCCCTTGTAGCCCTATACACGAATGAAAAAAAAACCCATTTCGACTGGGACAACACATCTATCCTCGGACAGGCTAAGCAAAGATATGCCAGAGAATTCCTAGAGACCTGGCACTCCAACCACAACGCCATAAACAAACACATATATCTAGATACCATCTATCAACCCCACTGAAAACGAACAGGAAATGACATCACCACAAACCCCAGGAACCCCATCCAGGAGAAAGATGTAAATAGAAAGCAGGAGACAACAGCTTCACTTTATTTGGAGGTCCCCACTGTTGATGTTACCTCGCCAGGTAATGAAACATCTGGATATCAAACCTACACCTCAGTGAGCAAAACTCCACCCTCAACCTCAACCTGAGCTACAAACCTTCACAACCCTTGCATATACTCATATTGCCTTTTGTACTCTTTTAAGGGCTCACTCGATCTACTTTGTCTATATCTGGTATATGCTCGCTTCTTTTTCTTAACCAGACCCTCAATTTCTTTAGTCATCCAGCATTCCCTATACGTACCAGCACTTCCTTTTACCGAAAGAGGAATATACTGTCTCTGGACTCACGTTGCCTAATTTCTGAATGCTTCCCACTTTCCATCTGCCCTTCTATCTGCGAACATCTGCCTCCAGTCAGCTTTTGAAAGTTCTTGCCTAATATCATTGAAATTAGCTTTACACCAATTTAGAACTTACACTTTTCGATCTCGTCTATCATTTTCCATCACTATTTTAAAACTAATAGAATTGTTGGCAAATAGCTGAAGCTCACACACTTCAGTGAGAATTAAATCGATTGATTATATATAAATGTGTCAGAATGATAATTCTATCGATTGTTCAATCGTTTGCTCAGTCTGAATATGCAATCAGTCAGAGGTCAACCACTTTGCAAATGATACAGCGACAATGTATGCATTTGAATACTGGCATTCAATGTGTAATTGTGATCGTGACACTGTGTGAGATACTGGCCTGCTCCAGATTCTGACCAGAAAGATTCCAACCTGGATCAGGACAATCAGGTGGTCGGCGTGGAGGCGGAGACGCACGAAACGTTGATTCTCCTGCTCCTTGGATGCTGCCTGACCTGCTACGCTTTTCCAGCAACACATTTTTCAGCTCTGATCTCCAACAGCTGCAGTCCACACTTTCTCCTCAGGACAATCATTCAAACATTCCTTCAAAGTAAATCATTTGGATTTCACCTTGGCAGGCGGAAACTAGCCAACATGCTGTCAGTCATCATTCCTGATGAACGGCTTTTGCCCGAAACGTCGACTTTCCTGCACCTCGGATGCTGCCTGACCTGCTGTGCTCTTCCAGCACCGCTCTAATCTAGACTCTGGTTTCCAGCATCTGCAGTCCTTGTTTTTACCTATCAATGTTCTCAGTGTAGTTACAAATACTGTCTAAATTAGATACCAATGTTTGATCAGGAACCAGGTCTTACAAATTCATCTTCAGTCAGAGTATGACCCAGAGAGCATTGTCTGGACATGGAGTGTCAGGATCACATGGTATTGCTTACGGTGCTGACATCTGGCATGTTCTCCATACTTCCTACATCTGCTCCTTGGTCCAGAAGCTGTGTGAAAATATTCACAATTGACAGCTTTCTGCAGGATCTTGTGACTCACAGTGAATCCTCTGAAATTATATCCAATAAATGTACCTTCACATTCACCAGTATGAGAATAGAATTGTACATGTCTGTGGATGGTCATATATTAATACATTGGTCACCAAACAGAATGTATCTGAAGAAACCACGAGCTAACGACAAACCAAAAATCAGTTTAATATCTAAACTTGGTGGATTTTGTCTGGACCAAGTAACCACACATATTGTGCTGGCACTCAGCTGACTGTAACCATGCACAACATAACAGGAAGTCTTGGCCTCACGCCCCTTCCCACTTCCTGACCTCATACACTACACTCCCTCACACATTCACCAACTGATGAGAATCCACCAGTTGAGAGAAACTTGGAACATGGAACAGTACAGCACAATAAGAGCCATTCAGCCCTCAATGCGTTGCCGACCTTTTATCCTATTCTGAGATCAGACTAACCTACATAACCTTTAATGCACTAGCTTCCATGTGCCTATCCAAGAGTCTTCTAAATTATCCCTAATATATCTGACTCTATTTCTGTCACTGGCGGTGCATTCCAACCCCACCATACTCTGTGTAAAGCAGTTACCTCTGACATCACCCCTAAACCTTCGTCAAATCACCTTAAAATTACACTCCTTGTAGATAGCCATTTCTGCCATGGCAAAAGACTCTGGCTATCCAGTCTTTGTCTCTCA
>NW_025180090.1:0-2339 GCF_004010195.1 Chiloscyllium plagiosum | reverse complement strand
GCCTGTGTCTCTGCTGGCTTTTCAATCAGAGTAGATAGTATTTCTACAGGTAAATCAGCTATATACGTCGCAAAGACAATTTGTATTCCTGGAGCTGACAGCGTGTCCAAAACTCCTACCACAATTTCTCCACACTCTTCTTGACATTCTGCACTTACTTTACGTAATTTTGTGCTTTCAGTCTCACCATGAGTTTCCTTTAGCAGTACCTTTTCTGGAAATAATCCTTCCGGAGTACTTATCTCCTCATCCTTCAGCATCACATACTGAGAGGATCCTGTGTCCCTTAATATCGCATTTTCTTTTCCTGCTGCTCCTGGACTATATGAATAAACTTGGTCGGTACATTTTATACACAGTTTCGGCACTTCCTCGTTAACCAACCTCCAATAAACTGGACACTCTGATGCAGCTTTCTAGCTTCCACTGTGCTTTCTGTTGCAGCTCCAAAAAAACTCCCAGGCTAATCCTGTTTTCCTACATCTGTTTTATTTTCCCTAGCCAACCAACAGAGTGATTTCATGTGACCTAACTCTGCCTGTTTCCCGTATTCCTACAGCTTAGTTCTATTCAGGTAGGTGATCATCCGCTATTTTAGGTGTATTCAATCTCATTGAAATTCTCCCCAAGAGTGATGCACATCTCCATACGCATCTCTGGTGTTGGCTTTATTGATGCTGACATACAGATGTAAGGTTCTTATACATTCTATGTCAGTCATAGTGCATACAGAAGGAATGGCTTTTTGTGGCACAGGAAAGAAACGGCGACGTCTAAGTGAGAGAAAAGGATTATTGCGATCATCCCTGAGAGTGTTGTTGAGGCAGTATTTGGGGCTCTGTGGATAGACTTTCTCCCAAGTTACACCAGACTAATCCCTGGGATGATGGCACCATGAGCAGTGATGAAACTCAGTGAGAGAATAAGAGATGATTGTATTGAACCTTAAGGGGGATGGACAGTCACTCATGATGTTCTAAACAGACACTGATACGATGATAAATTCCATGGCTTTTATTAACTCGGGTTAAATGATTCTCAATATTTTAAATTCTGACGAGTCAACTCCCCAGCGCTCTTATTCGTTCCCTAAAATTTGAGACCCATTCCAAATGTGTGACCTTTGAATTCTGATTTACTAATTTCTCCTTAACCAATTTTAATGTTCTTCTCACTTGATACCCAAAAACGCATTCCAATAGACTAAATTAGGTGCATTCATTTGATGCATCTCTGATAGCAAAAAGTACAAAGAGAATTCCCTTACCCGAATCATCAGGATAATCCTGACCATAAGCCCTCAACATTGTCTTTAATGTTTGATGGCACCTTTCTATTGCTCCCTGCGATTTTGCATGGGACGCAGTAGATTTGAATTCCTTTATTCCTAAGCGGCCCTTATCTTCCTTGAATAGTTTGGATGTGAAGTTTGAACTTTGATCTCACTGTATCTATATTGGTAGACTGTATCTTTTTTTTAAAGCGTAATTCCTCTACAATCCTATTAGCTGTGATATTGCATCCGGGCATGGCCTCTGGAAATCTAGTTGATACACCCATTAATATTCAGAAGTACTGATTCCCACTTTATTGTTTGAGGTTGGCGACCTAACCAGTCAATTAAGACTCTTGTAAAAGGTTCGTCAAATGCAGGAATAATTATTAAAGGTGCAGGTTTTATTACCACCTGTGATTTTCCAATTACATGACATCTATGCCATACCTGGCAAACTTCAACGACATGCTGGTGCAGTCCAGGTGTGTAAAAATGTCTTTGTATTTCAGCCTGGGTTTTCCTCACTCATAAATGACCTCTAGGTCGTCACTCATGCGCCACTCACAACACCACCATTCTATATTGCATTAGCAATACAATTTGATTATGTGATAGTCTCCATTTCCTCATTAGGACATAATTTGTAAGGTAATAACAAACAGTGATACATTCAGAACACCTAATGTACAAACTTTTTTTTACAACAGCTTTAAATTTTCATCTTTCTGCTGTAACTTAATTAGTTTAGTTGAGCTAAGAAATATCGCATGAGACCCTGTTTGCTCCTGTTTTGTCTCAACTAACTGATGGAATAAAGTGTCTGCTAATGCCACTTCAGCTTCCTTCTCTTTACATTTTTGATCTCGCTGGTTTCAACTGGTGACATTGAGATCTTGTTACCCCACAATCTGGAAATATTACAGGATAAGACTCCTGCATTGCTTCAGTTGCCTGTGTCTCTGCTGGCTTTTCAATCAGAGTAGGTAGTATTTCTACAGGTAAATCAGCAAGATACGTCGCAAAGACAATGTGTATTCCTGGAGCTGACAGTGTGTCCACCACT
>NW_025180089.1:0-2339 GCF_004010195.1 Chiloscyllium plagiosum | reverse complement strand
AGCAGTTTTCCATAGTGTAATTTGCTATAGTGGTTTTCCATAATGCAATTTTCTAAAGCGGTTTTTGGCAGTGTGATGTTCTATAGCAGTTTTCCATACCGTGATTTCCTATAGCGCGTTTCCATAGCATGATCTTCTGTAGCGGTTTTCCATAGCACGATTTTCTATAACAGTTTTCCATAGCGTGATTTTCTATAGCAGTTTTCCATAGCGTGATTTCCTACAGCAGTTTCCCATAGCTTGATTTTCTATAGTGGATTTCCACAACGTGATTTTCTATAGTAGTTTTCTTCAGCGCAATATCCTATAGCGGTTTTCCACAGTGCGATTTCCTATTGCGATTTTCCATTGCACGTTTTCCTACAACAGTTTTATTTTCTACGGCAGTTTTCCATAGCGTGATCTTCTATAGCAGTTTTTCAAAGCTTGATTTCCTAGAGTGCTTTTCCATAGCACGATTCTCTCTAATGGCTTTCCATAGCATGATTTGCTATAGCGCTTTTCCATAGCACGATTTCCTATAGCAGATTTCCATAGCATGATTTTCTATAGAACTTTTCCATAGCGCGATTTCCGATAGTGTTTTCTTCATAGCGTGATTTCTTACAGCGGTTTTCCATAGCATGATTTCCTTTAGCGCTTTTCCATAGCATGATTTCCTGTCGCAGTTTTCCATAGCATTATTTCCTATAGCGATTTCCTATAGCACAATTTCCTATAGCATTTTCCATAGCATGATTTCCTATAGTGCTTCCCATAGCGCAATTTTCTATACCACTTTTCCATAGCGTGATTTTTTGTAGCAGTTTTCCATAGCATGATTTCCTATAGCGGTTTTCCATAGCGCGATTTCCTATAGTGCTTTTCCATAGCACAATTTCCTATAGCAGTTTTCCATAGCGCAATTTCCGATAGCGTTTTATTCATAGTGTGATTTCTTACAGCGGTTTTCCATAGCGTGATTTCCTATAGTGCTTTTCCGTAGCATGATTTCCTATAGTGATTTTGTGTAGCACAATTTTCTATAGCGGTTTTCCATAGTGTGATTTTCTATAGCAGTTTTCCATAGCATGATTTCCAGTAGCGGTTGTCCATAGCGTGATTTCCTTTAGCACTTGTCCATAGCGTGATATTCTATAGCACTTTTCCATAGCATTATTTCTTATAGCAATTTCCTATACCACAGTTTCCTATAGCAATTTCCATAGTGTGATTTCCTATAGTGCTTTCCATAGCGCATTTTCCTATACCACTTTTCCATAGCGTGATTTCCTGTAGCAGTTTTCCATAGCATTATTTCCTATAGAGGTTTTCCGTAGTGCAATTTTCTAAAGCGGTTTTCCATAGCATGATTTTCTATAGTGCTTTTCCATAGTGTGATTTTCTATAGCAGTTTTCCATAGCATGATTTCCTATAGTGGTTTTCCATAGTGTGATTTCCTGTAGCGGTTTTCCATAATGTGATTTCCTATTTCAGTTTTCCATACGTGGTTTTCTATAGCACTTTTCCATTGCGTGATTTCCTATAGCGATTTTCTATAGCGCAATTTCCTTTGGCACTTTTCCATAGCATGATTTCCTATAGCGGTTTACCGTAGCACTATGTCCTATAGTGGTTTTCCATAGCGTGATTTCCTATAGCGGTTTTCCATAGTGTGATTTTCTATAGTGGTTTTCCATAGCGTGATTTTCTATAGCGAATTTCCACAGTGTGATTTTCTGTAGTGTTTTTCCATAGCGTGATTTCCTATAGCGGTTTTCCATAGTGTGATTTCCTATTCCGGTTTTCCATACGTGGTTTTCTATAGCACTTTTCCGTAGCGTGATCTCCTACAGCGTTTTTCCATCGCGTGCTTTTCTATAACACTTTTCCATAGCGTGATTTCTTATAGCAGTTTTTCATAGTGTGATTTCGTATAGCGCGTTTCCATAGCATGATCTCCTATAGCGCTTTTTCATAGTGCGATTTTCTATAGCAGTTTTGCATAGCGTGATTTTCTATAGCAGTTTTCCATAGCGTGATTTCCTACAGCAGTTTTCCATAGCGTGGTTTTCTATAGCGGATTTCCATAACGTGATTTTCTATAGTAGTTTTCTTCAGCGCGATATCCTGTAGCAGTTTTCCACAGTGCGATTTTCTATTGCGATTTTCCATTGCACGTTTTCCTACAACAGTTTTTTATAGCGTGATTTCCTATAGCGCTTCTCCATACACGATTTCCTATAGCGCTTTTCTATAGCGCGATTTCCTATAGCGGATTCCCATAGCGCAATTTCCTGTAGCGGTTTTCCATAGCACAATTTCTTATAGCGGTTTTCCATAGCATGATTTCCTATAG
>NW_025180088.1:1204-2339 GCF_004010195.1 Chiloscyllium plagiosum | reverse complement strand
ATCACCTTATTGGAATTGTATTACGGACCCCCCAATAGTCAGAGGAAAATTTAGAAACAAACTTGTAAGGAGATCTCAGCTATCTATAAGAATAATAGGGTAGTTATGGTTGGGGATTTTAACTTTCCAAACATCGACTGGGACTGCCATAGTGTTAAAGGTTAAGATGGAGAGGAATTTCTTAAGTGTGTGCAAGACAATTTTCTGATTCAGTATGTGGATGTACCTCCTAGAGAAGGTGCAAAACTTGACCTACTCTTGGGAAATAAGGCAGGGCAGGTGACTGAGGTGTCAGTGGGGGAGCACTTTGGGGCCAGCGACCACAATTCTATTCATTTTAAACTAGTGATGGAAAAGGATAGACCAGATCTAAAAGTTGAAGTTCTAAATTGGAGAAAGGCCAATTTTGACGGTAATAGGCAAGAACATTCAAAAGCAGATTGGAGGCAGATGTTCGCAGGTAAAGGGACGGCTGGAAAATGGGAAACCTTCAGGAATGTGATAACATGAATCCAGAGAAAGTATATTCCTGTCAGGGTGAAGGGAAGGCTGGTAGTTATAGGGAATGCTGGATGACTCAAGAAATTGAGGGTTTGGTTAAGAAGAAGAAGGAAGCATATGTCAGGTATAGACAGAATAGATCGAATGAATCCTTAGAAGAGTACAAAGAAAGTAGGAGTATACTTAAGAGGGAAATCAGGAGGGCAAAAAGGGGACATGAGATAGCTTTGGCAAATAGAATTAAGGAGAATCCAAAGGGTTTTTACAAATACATTAAGGACAAAAGGGTAACTAGGGAGATAATAGGGTCCCTCAAAGATCTGAGGTTCCTTTGTGCTTGGGAAATCATGTCTCACAAACTTGATTGAGTTTTTTGAAGAAGTACCAAAGAGGATTGATGAGGGCAGAGCGGAAGATGTGATCTATATTGACTTCAGTAAGGCGTTTGTCAAGGTTCCCATGGGAGACTGATTAGCAAGGTCAGACCTCATGGAATACAGGGAGAACTAGCCATTTGGATACAGAACTGGCTCAAAGGTAGAAGACAGAGGGTGGTGGTGGAGGGTTGTTTTTCAGACTGGAGGCCTGTGACCAGTGGAGTGCCACAAGGATCGGTGCTGGGTCCACTACTTTT
>NW_025180088.1:0-1084 GCF_004010195.1 Chiloscyllium plagiosum | reverse complement strand
ACAAAATTATGAGGGGCATGAATAGGATAAATGGGCAAAGTCTTTTCCCTGGGGTCGGGGAGTCCAGAACTAGAGGGCATAGGTTTAGGGTGAGAGGGGAAAGATATAAAAGAGACCAAAGGGGCAACTTTTTCACGCAGAGGGTGGTATGGAATGAGCTGCCAGAGGTTGTGGTGGAGGCTGGTACAATTGTAACATTTAAGAAGTATCTGGATGGGTATATGAATAGGAACGGTTTGGAGGGATATGGGCTGGGTGCTGAGAGCCGGGACTAGATTGCGTTGGGATATCTGGTCGGCATGGACGGGTTGGACCGAAGGGTCTGTTTCTATGCTGTACATCTTTATGACTCTATGAATATCTGTTTCAATCTCTGCAACTCAAGATCAGAGATGACTTGATTTATTTTGCATTTGGTGATCTATGATGGTTTTTCTTTTAAGGAACCAGTGGTGCTTATGAACTGAAAGTTATGCCTAGGTTTTATTAATACGCTATCAACGCTCCCACCCTTCTGACACACCATGACTGTCCTACTGGCACTCTCTAACTCGTCAAAGAATTGACTAAAGTGGATTAAAGTTGTCGCACTATACTTAAATTGGCATCAGACTACACTCTGCTTCTCTGTCAGAGTTTTGGCAGTGTGTTTATTTTAAAAATAATACATTAAAATGCAATACAGTGTAAGTAACATTTCAGCATCCTGGACTGAGGAACAGAATGACTCTGCACAAGAATAAATGTGAACTTTATATGGCTTAATTAAAATACAAAAGAAAATTGTAAAACTGCGTCTGAAGACGGTTCTAAATCTCTCAAACCACCAAAGTGGCTTTCAGAAAATGATACTGGCATAATTACATTTGGTTTCGGGCACCACATAATTTGAAGCCTGCTGCATCTCATCAGGGAGTAGGGAGTACCCATGGTGGGCTACTATCTGAGCCTGTCAACTTCAGCGTCGGACCTGTCACTGTCCCCGATACTGCAATCATTGCTGCTTCATTCCCAGCGGCCCTCCTGGGTGGGCAGAGGTTTTGCGAGTTGAATGCCAGCATCCACTGCTCCCCTCAGGGTCTCC
>NW_025180087.1:0-2339 GCF_004010195.1 Chiloscyllium plagiosum | reverse complement strand
CATCGAAGTCTTTGGGGTGAATTGCATTTGCAGTATTATATATTTGGAAATTGAACCAGTCTGACTCAGGACTGGGATACAGAAAGACTCCAACCTCACAGCTCTCATGCGTTGTCTGACCTGAGGTGTCACCTACCTTTATAAAACATTAAGTTACCTGGAGAATTTTACTAAAAAGAAGTTCTGGGATTTACAGATTAATGAAACGAAATCTGCAACCCATTTTAAAAGATGAAAGACTTAATAGGTTTCTTCAATATATCATTTATGTTGCATGACACTGTAATCTTTTGCTATACATTCTGTGTCTTACCATCCTACTCAACAGCTATCTGATGAAGGAACAGCGCTCCAAAACCTCATGCTTCCAAATAAACCTGTTGGACTATACCCTGGTGTTTGTGTCATTTTAAAACTTTGTTTCCAGTGAATACAGCCCACACCTCCCACTGTTGCCAGTAAACTTTGCAATGCCAATGAAACAATGAACCTGCAGTCCTGAAAAATTTACAATTTCGAACAATACTAGCTATTCATTCACTGCTCCTTCTGAGACACGACATTGGAAACTCGGTGCTGGTGGCTGAAAGAAATGAGAAGCTGTTGGATCTCACAGGTTCCAATGAGAGTTTAAGCCGAACGGTAAGTTCAGGTAACCTTTACTGCGACCCAACTTTGTTACAGCTTCAAATCTCCACATCACAAGGCGTACGAAAGTAGCTTTTCTTTTAAAAAAAGCACTTCAAGCTCAAAGTGCACGCACTCCCCCCACCACACTTTCTTTATTATTGGTCAGTTGAGTTGTCCCTTTGTAATTGGATCCTTCGTACAGACGGGTAAAGCATGCAGCTGGGACGACTGAGTGAATCCTTTCCCGCAACGGCAGTTTCCATCACTGAAAAGGACATGAGTGAATCAGATGGGTTTTTGCCCTCTGAAAATGGTTTCATCCTTAGTTTCTGAAGTTCAGATTACTAACCGAATCCCAATTCTGACATCTGCCACGACGGGTTTCGAACCTGAGAGTCCCCAGAGCTGGGTTGTTCGCGGCGCTCGGCCATCGCTGCTTCCATCCCCCGTGCGATGGCACGTGAACGCGCTGGTGCATCCCCAGGTGGGAGGAGCAGGTGAAGCTCTTCCGGCACTGACAGCAGGTGAACGGCCTTTCTCCGGTGTGGACCCACTGGTGGGTCAGCAGTGCAGCTGACTGAGTGAACGCCCTCCCGTACATGGGGCAGTGAATGGCTTCTCTCACTTGTGGACCCACTCGTGCGTCTCCAGATGGCTGATCCGACTGAACCCCTTCCTGCACACCGAGCAGGTGAATGGCCTCTCCCTGGTGTGAATGCGTCTGTGGGTTTCCAGCACGGATGGGGAAGGGAATCCTTTCCCTCAGTCCCCACATTTCCACAGTTTCCCCATTGGGAGAGCTTTCCTTGTGTTGGTCTGGGTTTGAAATTACAATCAGAACGGGGACAATGTCTCTCCCCACCGTGAGGGGTGAGATTTTGATTCCCCCAAGCTGAGTAAATGGTGTGAAGCACTTTTCACAGTCAGCGCACTGAATCCCCCTCACTCGGTGTCTCAGTATTCTTCCTGCCGCACCAGTGTCCAAAATCTTTCAAGCAAACAAAAGCAAACATGTCTTCTTGATTGGAATGGCTGCTGATATTCAAATCCCAATGAATCAAGTGGATCTGTCAGAAGTTGATGTCTCATTTGTTTTCAGATTTCTTTCGGCACGTCTTCCTGCACAAAAAATCACAAAATAAGTGATCATTGGCAGTACACTTAAACGAACATAACATGGGTGGCAGTTCCTGTAGTTTGCCAGATGGTCTTGGGGTATGATTCGTGCTTCGGGCCTTCTGGTGCGTGGGCATGCGAGAGATCCCAGGTTCAAATCCCGGCCGAGCCCTTGTTTCTTATCGTGCCTTGTGCAAAAACGGCCAGTTAATTCTCTGAAAAAGCAGCTTCATTAATCGAAATCCGACTGCCTCAAGTCGGCATGGGGCAGAGCTCCCGTTACAATGAACGCGGCAAGGGCAGCACTTATTCAAAACGAAAACGCGTTTTATTTCACACAGAGGGTGGTGGGCGTTTGGAACGCGTTGCCGGTAGAGGCAGGCACGGTCGATTCATTAAAGATGCGTCTGGATAAATGCATGAGTGGTGGGGAGTAGAGGGATACAGATGCAAAGGAATTGACCGACAGGTTTCGACAGTACATTTGGATCGGCTCAGGCATGAAGGGCCTGTTCCTGGGCTGTAAACTTTCTTTGTTCTTTGCTCTATCTGGTGTATATCTGATATTGTTGGCTGTTGTAAAAGTTTCTTTG
>NW_025180086.1:0-2339 GCF_004010195.1 Chiloscyllium plagiosum | reverse complement strand
GGAGGGGGAACGGGGGTCCGCTTGTGGGGAGCCAACCGCTGTTCCCTTTGCTTCCTTCGCCAGTTGGGGGTCAGCCCCAGCGGTTGGTTGAGCGCTCAGGGAGTTGCCTTCACGTCCGTGTGAATTACAATGACCCTTTCAGTTCAGCCCCGTGTCCAAACTTCTGACTCTATTATCTGGTGAGAATCGTGTTTGTGCTTTGGAGACAGGCTGCCTCTGGTGGCGAACAACAGCGTTTCATGTTTCGTCTCCAGTTCCTGAAGAAGGGTCCCTTGCCCCCGAAAGATGAACCCTGCTTTCTCTCGCAACAGCTGCTGCCGGACCCGCCCTTGAGTTTCTCCGGCGATTTCTGAGCTGCACCGTCCGCTGTTCCCGTTTGCCTTGACTTTCAATGTGCTCTTTCCCATGGGTGCTGCCTGACCCCGCTGTGATTTCCAGAATCGTTTTTTTATTATTATTTTGCTTTCGGCCAAGGGACACTGGTTCCTGATTCTTTTTTTTTATGAATAAAGGAAGCATTTCAAACAGGGCAGCGTCAGTGTGTGACTGGAAATGACCGATCCCCAACTTCCAGAGTGTGCTGCGGACTCTGGAGTGTGTGTCATGGGTACTGTTGACTTCCTCGAAAAGAAGAGAAGGGGGTTTGGGGTGGGGTTGGGGGAGGGAGATTGTGAAGAAGCTGCAGCAGGGTTTCGGGATCTTTGAGATTGACTTGAGTCTGATGTCTTGCACTGAAATTGACATCGTCACCTACACGGACGGTTTGAGGACTCCAAATGTCAAAATTGTGCCTTTCTCGCAAACTGTGGAACCAGCGGAGGCCTTTGGTCCGCACAACCCCCTACAATGTGAGAACAGGCCGTTCGGCCCATCCGCCCCGCGGCGCACCCCACCCCACCCTTCCCGTCCCACCCAACCCAGTTCATAAAATCATGAGGGGGCACGGATAAGGTGATTAGTTAAAGTCTTTTCCCCGGGGTGGGGGGGAGTCCAGAATTCGAGGGTATAGATTTAAGGTGAGAGGGAGAAAGATTTGAAAGGGACCGAAGGGGCAACTTTTTCACGCAGAGGGTGGTGTGTGTATGGAATGAGCTGCCAGAGGAAGTGGTGGAGGCTGGTACAATTACAGCATTTAAAAGGCATGTGGATGGGTATATGAATAGGAAGGGTTTGGAGGGATATGGGCCAAATGCTGGCAAATGGGACGAGATTGGGTTAGGATAGCTGGTCAGCATGGATGAGTTGGACCGAAGGGTCTGTTTCCGTGCTGTACATCTCTACAACTCTGTGCCTGGACATTATGGAGCAATTTAGCACGGCCAATCCACCCTAACCTGCACATCCCTGGGCACTATGGGACAATTTAGCATGGCCAATCCACCCTAACCTGCACATCCCTGGGCACTATATGGGACAATTTAATACGGCCAATCTCCTAACCTGCACACATCCCTGGACACTATGGAGCAATTTAGCACGGCCAATCCACCCTAACCTGCACATCCCTGGGCACTATGGGACAATTTAGCATGGCCAATCCACCCTAACCTGCACATCCCTGGGCACTATGGGACAATTTAGCATGGCCAATCTACCCTAACCTGCACATCCCTGGGCACTATGGGACAATTTAACACGGCCAATCCACCCTAACCTGCACATCCCTGGGCACTATGGGACAATTTAACATGGCCAATCCACCCTAACCTGCACATCCCTGGGCACTATATGGGACAATTTAATACGGCCAATCTACCCTAACCTGCACATCCCTGGACACTATGGGACAATTTAACATGGCCAATCCACCCTAACCTGCACATCCCTGGGCACTATGGGACAATTTAATATAGCCAATCTGCCCTAACCTGCACATCTTTGTGACTGTGGGAGGGAACCAGGGCACACGGAGGAAACCCCACCCAGACATGGGGAGAATGTGCAAACTCCATATAGACAGTCGCCTGAGGCAGGAATCAAAGCACTGAGTCAGGTATCACCCTATGCTGTGCATCCTTATCAGTCCTGTTGATGGACTGCTTTCCTAGATACTGCTGGGAAAACTCAGCAGGTCTGGCAGCATCCATGCTGGGAAAACGGTGCACATGTTTATGAGCCAGTCCTGAGGAAGGGTCTGAGGATACTGCTAGACTTATAGAGTCATAGAGATGTACAGCATGGAAACAGACCCTTCGGTCCAACCTGTCCATGACGACCAGATATCCCAACCCAATCTAGTCCCACCTGCCAGCACCCAGCCCATATCCCTCCAAACCCTTCCTATTCATATACCCATCCAAATGCCCATCTAAAACCCACTGATTTTCAATTATTCTATT
>NW_025180085.1:0-2339 GCF_004010195.1 Chiloscyllium plagiosum | reverse complement strand
AAGTGCTTTCAGGTAGCGACCGATTTCAGAGGTGCAGAGGGGCTGATGAAACGAAGAGATATCAGTGATGTAATAAAGCCTATTAACGTAGGCAAGCATTATGGAATAGCAGCCTCATTCTTTCTCCATCGCTTCCATTTTCATCAATTCCTTGCATATACCAATACACTAAAGGCTGGATATTTTTGGTAAATATTTTGGAAATCTGAAGCAAACGCCAATGGAGAAACTGGGCAACTCTGGCAGAATCTATGGAGAGAGGTCAAGAGAGATAAAACCAGCATTCAGGTTTCATGCTAAACTGTCTTTCGTGAGAGTTACTTCAGAAATGGAACTAGAAATGTGACGTGTTTGTCTTTCACCTGGGACGCTGCCAGACCAGCTTAGGTTTTTTTTTTGCAGCATTCTTTGCATTCTCTTTTCACATTGCAGTATATGCACATCTCCAACCGTCATACATAGTTGCTTGTGTCTATCAGCACTGAAGCCCTCTGTGACCTACAATAACATGAATAGCAAAATAAATGTTATTACCAGCCAACACCAATCACGACCCAGTTTAAATGTGAGGCACAGGACTTCGAGAGTGGGTACTACATGAACAAACAGAAGATTAATTGTTTAATTTTAACTCAGCTACGGTGGGCATTGCCTCCACCTTCAGCGTGCTAAAGGGCCAGGCAACTGACTGTGCCAGTTGTGAATAGAGAAATGATAAATCCTTGTTACCATCTTCTTTCAAGTTATTTGTGGATCCCCCACCAAATGTCACTCACCATTACTGGCTTAGGTGGGAATCAAACTCTGAGCTCTGGTCCTGAATTTCTGCCTCACTGCATTACAGGATCATTGGAACAGAAGATACCCCCTGAGCATGCAGTCAGCAGCCTTAACCAGTTCCAAATTGCTGGGCCATCTTTGTAGCAGCATGTCCATGAACGTCGAGGGCCCTCTGTTCCTGCACGGCCCTCAAATTTGTAACTTTGAGCATGTTTGTTCTATCCATCTTTCTTCCAGCGAAGTACATTACCTCACATTTCTCTGCACTCAAATTCATCCGCCAGGTCTCTGCCTATTTGAACAACTTAACAATGTCCCTCAACTGCATAGTCATAATTCACTATTCGCCTCTTGCTCGTTATCATTTCAAAATTTCAAAGTTTTGCCCTCTCACACATCTCCAAATCGTTTATTTTAATCAGAAAATTCTAGAATCCTAAAACTTATGTCTGTGGAGCAATCATTTTCAAATTCGGTCCAATATGAGAAACGTCGTGTACAAAGTGCTCGAAACTACTTAAAAAACTACGTTTCATAATCTCGGTCAGTACTGAGGGATCACTGCATTCCCGGGTATAGTCCTAAAGAAGAATGATGCCACCACATGGTCAAACGCAAGGTAGATGATATTGTCAGTGTATAAGCGCTGAGACAGCATCGCGTGTTCCGTACAATATAAGGCAGTTATTGTCATAGCGTCACTATTGAGGGACCATCACACTTCAATCTGTTACCGCAGGAGGGGAATGTTCAATCTGGGGCTTGGTGTTGAGGGCTCCCTGCGTTGTCGGCAGGTCAGTCCTTCAGGAGCGGATGTTCTTGGATGGTCAGTGCTCAGGGAGTCCCACATGTATGGAGAGTCAGCGCTCATCGAGCGCCATCCAGACAGGATTGCCTCAAGGAGGACTACACTGTCGGAGGGTCAGTACTGAGGGAATGCCACATTGTAGAAAGAGACATTACTGTGGTGGCACCACAGTATCTGGGTTCAGCATTGAGGGAGCACCGCACAAACTCCACATTGAAAGATCCTGAAATGTCAATTGGGATAAAATGTTATGTAGCAGATATTTACAAAGATAGCACAACCCCGCCTTGGAATTTATAATTTGGTGTTGGTCTTTCTAGTCATTACAGAATGGAATATTTATGGGCATCAGCCAAGCCTGAGTGGTTTCATTTCGCAAGTGCAGTCAGAACCGCTGGTGAACTATAGAGCTTTTAATTAGCACATTTTTACGGAACGACTCAATGTCCAAGTGCAGCAAGAACCGCACATACTTGAGATTTGGTCTAACGAATGGTAAAGGCTTTTTTGTGCCATGCCATCTTCAGAGTAAATTGCATCTCCAAACAGAATTTAATCAAATCACTACCCATAAGCGTTTAATGATGTTTATATCGCTTAATGCCGCATTATCAACAGCTGGGAGGTGACAATTCATTGTGAGCTATCAGCAAGTCACAAACTAAATTCCCGGACATTCCATTGTAAAAAGAGGCTCTGTGTAATGGCAAAGCAGGATAATTCCCACAGTAACATGCAGTAGTATCACACA
>NW_025180084.1:0-2339 GCF_004010195.1 Chiloscyllium plagiosum | reverse complement strand
AATGCTGTGTATTGAAAGGAATTGACTGGAGCTATTTGTTCAGTGACTGTGATCAATGCCAGTCTCAATGGAATTTTGTCACTGGAGGGATTCCGTATTCTATTAATAAGAGACTCATTTCAATCCGTTTTCTCGCAGTAGCAGCAGGGCTATTATCTCCAACATTGACAGGCATCAGCACCTCCAGGACGAGAGTTGAAAGAATCTGTGATCAATAAATGGGAATGTTGCAGCCATGGATAAGAATCTGAGATCAATAGATCAGAATGTTACAAGCATGGACAGGAGTTTGTCCTGCGGTCTTTACTACCTTTCTCGCGATTGGGCATGGTTAGGATTGCGGATAGAAGCTGTGCTGATGATTATCCAAGTGGGTTATTATCCAATCCTCGCTATTGTTGGTGTTCCTGGTAAGTTTTCATTTATTACTTCTGCAAACATTATGAAGGTTATTGAAATTTATGTTACCTATGTTTGGCAAAAAAGACCTATTGTACAACCCAAATAACTGCGGAGATTGTAAATAAAAGACAAAAATAAAATTTGCTCGAAGATCTTCGCAGACCTGGCAACATATGTGTAAGATCAGTGGAAGCATGCCTGGACTATTCCTCTGAGGAAGGGTTACTCCACCCGAAACATTCAATTTGATTTCTCTCTACATATCTTCTGAGAATTAGTAGCAGCTTCCATTTTTGTTACGTAGCTATTATCTTCATTTTCAAACACAAACTCCACCCCTTTTCTATGAATTTCATACCCTTCACTAACAAACACCTGAGGAGGAAGGAGATTGTTCAAATCCTCAAGGTTCACTTTTGCCCTGGCCTGACGCATATCTCGGTATTTTCTCTGTCATAAAACCTGTTCATTACTATCCCAGTAATATTCCTGGTCTCCACCTCTTGCCTCCGTGTTATTGTTAAATAACCCAGCATCAGTGATTAAAAAATACAGACATTATGTTTCCAGTTCTGTTCTGGCCACTCTTTCAGTTTTCAATACTGAGACTGCAAACTTGTGCTTCTCTCTACAGTTACTTCAAAACATGGATTTCACGTCAGAATACCAATTCCACTGAATAGATAGTTCAGAGTTAACTAATTAAAAATTTAAATTTCACCGCAGCTGATGGCAGAACTTAAGTTCAAACAATAAAATTTAGAATGAAAACTAATTTCAGTAATAGCACTTATTATGAAGCTTAAGGTCTGTACTCTACCTGTGAGAGAGAGAATGAATGTTATTCTGAACTGACAGCTTACAAACACCCGTCGTAATCCTAACGAGCAGTGTCAGAGTGCACTGAAAAATTGAAAATATATACGATTTGGCTGCGAAATAATAACTTGAGTTGGTTGATGGTTTGACAACAATTGGAACTTAACCAATCAGTTTAAATTATATCCCAGGATAAGAAGACCCAATCGAGATTGATTTTAATGCTTTTGTCAACATCGAACCAATCAGACAAGATAGTGTTGGGGGTTTAATTAAAAAACAGACAGTTTGCAAGAGGAACCGAATAACGGCCAGCGAGAGAATAACTGCCATCGAGACAATTTGCAACATTCTCAATCAAATGCACCTTTTCATATGATACATCTTACTGTAAAAAGGAAGAAGACAACCCAAGGAGATATTCAACCGAAAGAAGGAAAACACCGACGACAACAGTCATTGTATGATTTTGAAATTAAGTTGATGTAATTTTTATATTTGTCTTATGGAAAAATATATTGGTGTAGAGTTGGAGACAGATAATAAGGAGTTAAGAGAAAGGTGGGCTTGGAGTTGTGTTACGTTTTAGTTTAATGCTCACTATTTTAGTTAAAGAATAAATGGATATTATTTTTCTTAAATAGTAGAATTTGTCCGTTCTCTATCAATCATAATTTAACAGATTGCGAGGTGAGGTAAGTATTTCTGGGTGTTTGGTTGAATTAACAGAGGATGTCATCACCATGTCATTACAATTTGGGGGCTCCAGTCTATAATTTCGACAGGGTTAAACAAATACAGTCTGAGATTTGGAGAGATTTGAAAAGACCTGTTGTTCAAAATCCCAGCAAATTAAAGCATTTGACGATACATGTTCTAGAACTTCAAACAAAACGTAGGTGAGAAAATTTATTTCATACAGTTATGTATGATTGGTTAAATCATAAGTGAGAAAATGTCTTTTAAGATTGATAAAGAGGTTTAAAGATGGGGTTTAAAGATGAATCCCAAATTTTGGAAGGAAGTTTAGAAAGAAAGAGAAAGCTATACTTTTAGAATTTGCAATTAGGTTAGATTTGGATCTCAACAGGTACAAAAGGAAAGCTGAATTTTTAATT
>NW_025180083.1:0-2339 GCF_004010195.1 Chiloscyllium plagiosum | reverse complement strand
AACTGTGTTCCAATAATTGTTCGTTCAGACCAGCACTTTGTGCAGTTCTCCACATGCAGCCTCATATTTGTACAGTCTACTGACAACTGAGAAGTGCGTTCTCACTGTCAGGCATTGGGGTGAGGAATTGTGAGGTACTCAAGCAGCTTGCCTTCAGGGAGTGAAAATGCAACGAGAATTTTGGCGAGCGTAAGGATGGAACGATTCCAAAGTCAATGACTCTGTAACGTACTTAGCCAGAGAGGTGCTGGGATTTGGAATGCTTTGTCTTGGAGAGTGTCAGAGGCTGATTCCACAGCAGGTTTCAAAAGAAAGCTGAATGTGGAGTTCAATGGGATGAAAATCATCCTGGCGAATGGTGCTAGCCGGACAGCACTTTCCAGCATCAGGACATACGCGATCGTAAGAATATCCTACTTGTAGAATTGTACAATTTTATGATGATAATGTGACAGAGAGCTCAACAGGTCTCGGTAAGGAAGGATACTTAAAGACCGGGTAAAATGAGATTGGTCTCTGTGAGTAGGTACTCGACCTCAGAGAACTGACGTCCTAATCATGATCAATAATTCCATCTTACTAATAAAGCGTCGAGAACAGAATTCCCCCTAGCAAGAGCTCAGGTTCCACGACGTTTTTCAACCTGCAGCCATTTTCAGACACTGGACAAGAAATTGGATGCGCAGAAGGCGGCCGTTGAGCCAGTCAAGCTTGCTCTTCGATTTGCTGATATGTTGGTGCTGTTGTTTGATTGGGGTGGACTTTTTTGTATAAAATCGCACGACATCAGTTTATAGTCCAAAGGCTTATTTGAAAGTGCAACCGTGGAGCGCTGCTCCTTTGTTGCGTATCTCGTGGAGTAGGATTATAGGACACAGAAGCATTTAGAGCAAAATATCAATATGTCATACGCGTATGCAATATATTGAACAAATATAGATTGCTGTTAAGTCTTTTGTCTTTTAGAATGGGGCTGCAGGTTCCGATTCCTTAGCATGTAAATCCTAGAACTTTTTGCAAGTTGTATTCCCGAGATAATTAAAGGTTGTATTTAAGAAGAAGTCACATCTCAGCGCAGACAAAACAATAAAGGAGTGAGTTTTGAGTCTGTATGTATTCTAATCTTGAGTCAGACTCATTATATTTTCAAAGTAGGATTGTGTAAAATGTCACACGGATGATAAAACAATACTGACTGCCGAGAGATGGTATAGTTTTTTGAAAAAAATGTTATGGATCTGCAAATGCAATTCTGCAAATGGTCATTCACCCCATCGATTTTTGCGTGTTTCTGTTTGCATGAGAGGGAGAGAGGTCTTGAGAGAGAGTGTATGTGTGCATGTATGTGTGGGTGGGCGAGAGGGAGTGTGTCTGTGTGTCTGTCCGTTTGTACATGTGTGTCTGAAAGAGAGTGTATATCTGCAAGAAGATCTGCGTACGTATATTTGAATGTAAAACGGGGTGTGCATTTGGTGTCATGACTGAGCTGATCATCTCCACTTCACTTTCCTGCAACTCAAGGATATTTGCTCGATTCCTATCCTGACTGAAAATCTGTGAAACTCACCCATAACCATATTGAATGAAAATGCACTCTGTACTAAAGAATTCCACCGTTTCAATGCCCTTCAAAAGAAGATAACCTTCTTTGATGCCTTCTTAAATGGGCTACACTTTATTCAGATTTGATGCACTCTGGTCCATGATTCTTGCACAACGGTAAACAACCTCTCCTGTTCTCCACTGAATATTTTTTCTCAGTGTCTTTAATGTTTCAGAAGCTGAGATCTCATTTTTCTCAACTCCCAACAATATTATCCTGTCCTGCTCAATCTCTCCATACTGACGTCAGTTCCGTGATCTTCTCTGGATTGCCTCAAATTCTGCTCCGACTGGAAATAAAGAAATGGCTGAGGAGCTGAATGAGTAATTTGCATCAGTCTTTGCTGTGAAAAGGGCGACTAACATCGTTGGGGGCGGGGGGTGGACAGCAGAAATTAGTACGGTGGCCAGCAACAAGGTAAAGGTGCTGAAAAAAGCGGAAAATTTGTAAGTGGGCAAACGACCTGATATAGATGGGCTACGTCCCACGGTTCTGAAGCAGATAGTGGAGCCTTCAGTAGTGATCTTTCTGGTGTCATTAAGATCAGGGCGACTCCTAGAATACTGGAAGCTTACTAATGTTGAACCACTGTTTCAGAAGCGAATTGGAAGAAAGACAGGAAATTACAAACTGAAAAGCCTGACCTCAGTCGACGGTTAGATTTTGGAATCCATTGTGAAGCGTGGGATTTCTGAATACTTAAAAATGCATCGTAAAACAGGGGAAACTCAATATT
>NW_025180082.1:0-2339 GCF_004010195.1 Chiloscyllium plagiosum | reverse complement strand
CCCTAATCTTGCCATATCTATCCCTCAGTTTCATGGGATCATCTCTCATCTGAACTCTAATCAGCCTCTCATTAAGTGTTCCACGTATTGAATGTGGTTTTCCCTTTAAAGGCCTGCTCCCAGTCCACGGGATCATCTCTCACCTGAACTCTAATCAGCCTCTCATTAAGTGTTCCACCGTATTGGATTTCCCTTTAAAGGCCTGCTCCCAATCCACATTCCCCAGCTCCTGCCGAATTTTGCTATAGTTGGCCTTGCCCCCAGTTTAGCACTCTTCCTTTAGGACCACTCTCATCTTTATCCACGAGTATCCTAAAACTTACGGAATTGTGATCACTATTCCCAAAGTAATCCCCTCCTGAAACTTCACCCACCTGGCCAGGCTCACTCCCCAACACCGGGTCCAGTATGGCCCCTTCCCGAGTTGGACTATTTACATAATGCTCTAGAAAACCCTCCTGGATGCTCCTTACAAATTCTGCTCCACCCAGACCTCTAACACTCAGTGATCCCAGACCATGTTGGGAAAATTAAAATCTCCCATCACCACCACCCTGCTGCTCCTCCATCTTGCTGTGATCTCTCTACATATTTGTGCCTCTATCTCACACTCGCTGATGGGAGGCCTGCCCCAACATTGTTCCCACACCCTTCCTGTTTCTCAGCTCTGCCCATCTTGCCTCACTGCTCGAGTCCTCCATCGTGCCCTCCTTCAGCACAACTGTGATATCCTCCCTGACCAGTAACGCAACTCCTCCATCACTTTTACCTCTCTCTCCAAGCCATCTGAAGCATCGATAATCTGGGATGTTTAGCTGCCAATCATGCCCTTCCCTCTACCAAGTCTCAGTAATAGCAATAACATCAAACTCCCAGGTAAAAGAGAGCAGTGGGGCAACTTTTTCATGCAGAGGGTTGTGCGTGTGTGGAATGAGCTGCCAGACAAAGTGGTAGATGCTGGCACAGTGACAACATTTAAAAGGCACCAGGTCTGGTATGTGAATAGGAAGGGATATGAAACAGGCCCTTCGGCCCAACTAGTCCACACCGACCCCCCGAAGAGTAACCCACTCAGTCCCATTTCCCTGACTATTGCACCTAACACTATGGGGTAATTTAGCACGGTCAATTCACCCTAACCTGCACATCTTTGGATTGTGGGAGGAAACCGGAGCACCCGGAGGAAACCCCACGCAGACACAGTGAGAATGTGCAAACTCCATACAGACAGTCGCCTGAGGGTGAGATTGAACCTGGGACCCTGGTGCTGTGAGGCAGCAGTGCTAACCCACTGAGCCACCGTGCTGACCCTGTTGGGCTAAGTGCCAGCAAATGGAATGAGATTAATTTAAGATATCTGGTCGACATGGACAAGTCAGAGTGAAGGGTCTGTACCCATGCTGTACGATCCTGCAACTCTAGGTCTGGCAGCATCTGTGGGGAGAAATCAGAGTTAACATTTCAGGTCCAGCGACCCTTCCTCAGAACTGACAAGACTCTGGTCAGACAAGAGGGACTAAAGGCTTTGAAAGCAAGGCAAGCGTGCGCAGTGAAGATACAGATGGTCAGGATCTAACAAAGATGTGCAAAGGGGCAGAATGGCCTCCTCCCACAATTGGACAAAAACGTCAAAACGTAACAATCTGACTGAGGCGTGGATCTAGAGTGAGATCACCTTTCCCTCCACGTGCCTGGGGGATATTCCAATGGAGTCTCAGAAAAGCAGGTATGACTAGTTTCCAATTTTAGCTCCTGAGCAGAATTCGGCAGACAGCAGCGTTACTACGACATGCACCATCTTTGATTCAGTCTATCCTCAGAGAAACGGCAAGAAGCGACCCAGGCCCCCACTCTCACTCAAGGCTGGGGTTGCCGTGGGAACTAAGCGGGAGAAAACAGAGAGAGCATGTTGTTTTGTAGACAGCTGGGAGCGAGTCAGGCAGGGCTCCAATTACACTGCGGTCACACAGCCTTGACATCAGCCCTCAATTAAATGCCAGCTTAATCTCAGAATTACTGCATGTCCCTGTTCCAGGCCTGATCACACTGCAACTCAACACACATGACCCCGGGCTGGAGGGAGGGCCGCACCGCCGCAGGGTCAGAGTGACTGATCTAAGTGCTGTATGGTCAATGAGTGACCAAATTCTGAAAGTTCCCAAAGGTTTGAAGGAGGCTGCAATGTGACAAAGAAGCAGGAGCTGACAGTACTGTGGCACAACTTCAGCAGCGGCTCGCTCTAGCACCCCATGATCGCACCGTGCTGATTCGGTTGCACACAGATATCAGCACAATCTCATTCCTGAAGCTACTGCTGGTGTGGAATGACAAAAAAAAAA
>NW_025180081.1:0-2339 GCF_004010195.1 Chiloscyllium plagiosum | reverse complement strand
ACAAATGAAAAGACAAAAGCAGTGCCATTGGGATAAGATACGAAAGCTTCTGTCCCTTATCAGTTTCTCTAATTCTTTGGGATCAGCTTCCGCAGCGCTGTGGCCTGCATTTGGCTCATGGTTACAGAATGGCAACTCTGCCCTGCTAAGATTTCGTCATGACAGTTTTTCTGATACATTTTTCAGATCAATAAATAACCTGTGGAGCTGTCAGGTAATCTATTTTATTCGAAACGTTATTCAGGTTAATATGAAACAAAAACAAACTATTGATGTTAGAAATGCGGATCAAAACATGAATGGAGAAAGAAAGTCAGTAAGCCTTGCAGCATCTGTGGAGATAACAAAAACGTTAATGTTTCAGATCAACAGTACCAGGTTAATAATATATTTCTATATTATAATGCCGAGGTAATTAACAGTTCTATTTGTTTAAACAACTTATTTATCATAATCTCATATTGCCTTCCAACTGTCCAATTTAAATTATTATAAATCCTTCATCGGCTGTAATGCTGCTTCCATTGTCATAAACTGGTGAAAGGCAATATTTAAATGGTTGAAATTTTATTTTCTGTTCTGTTAGGTCGCAGCCATATCGTAAGCAGAATTTGTCCTTTCAGTGTCTACCTCAATGTTTTCGCTGTTTGCAGCTCTTTATCTCTACAGTTGGTGTACGATGAACGAACAGTGTTATGGACTCTGACAGTCCACTCAAAACATTCTTCAGCAGGCAGGCCAGTCCGAAGTTTGCTCGTTGTTTTGGTAAGTATACAGTCAAATTTACCTGGAGTAAGGTAGCGAGGTTGACTAACAGGTTTTAAATCAGACAAAAATTTACTCTCAAATTACGGAACGAAACACAAAGATCAGAATAAAGAATGCCCACAGAACTCAGTATATCCAAACCAGAAGTAATTATGCGGTTCCATTTGTATACGACAGTCCTAGTAAACAAAGCCCCTAAACGAAGAGGAAAACGGAAACACACAGGCTTAGAGGTTGACGTTGGAAGGGCAGAAAGAGACAGATTGTAGCAGCCTGTGTTGACACAACCCACTGCTGAACTGATCTGTCTGACAACAATAATACAGCTTCCAGGACTGATCACTCCCCCCTTCTGAAACATGAAAACTGTGGCTTAAATTTGCATCTGTTTAGGGAATCAAAAATGTCTCACAATACTCTTTTCACCTCTGTATCAACCGACCCAACTCAAAGCCCGAACGGAGCGAATCCTTTGAAAAAGTCGAGTGCACAGTATCCTTGACAAAGAACCGCGTTAAAAAAAAAAAACAGGTTGTGACAATACTGAGAGCAGAGACTGGCAGAGATAAGGTCGTGACGTCTGTGCTATTGCCACAACATTCACAGGTATATCTGCAAAGTCTCTTGCATGTCCTCATTATTCCCATCAAACTAGGAATGAAGGAGTGAGAATAAAAGAAGAGATGAGCAAGAGCTCCTGTTGAACAGAGGGAAAAAAAGAACTCCATGTTGAATTAAATGTCAGAAAGAATCGACAATTACTAATCGGGCCCAACCATGCGAAAATACTGGTTACACCATCCGATAACAGGCAGAGATCAACACAGGGAGGACGCTGTGTTGTGTCCATTGATACGCTGGATCAACAACGTGGAATGTGAGGGACATTCACGCAAGAAATACTCAAATCAAGGTACAGGCACCTCTAAGGTTTCAACCCATGATCTCCTGTTTATTAGTCAGGGTCTTTAACCAAATGAGCCATGGCGCAACACGGGAATCTCCTTTCCGCATACATTTAAACATTACTTTAACCACTCTATCACAGTAACTCAGTTTTTTTTTAATTTCGGTATCAATGTTGCTCCACAAGAAATTCAATTAACACTTCCGCAAAATGCAAAGATTCTCATCTGAACATACTCCACTGAAAATGCACAGAAAGAGATAATCTCCTCATGCAATGATTTGAAACTATCATTTTGATCTGTATAATTTTAAAAGGATGAATAGAATCCATTCATCGTCTCGGCTTCCATGAACTGCGTTAGTTCACACCGACAGAACCTCACACGAGGCAAACAATCATTGTGATTAATTGACCAGGAGTGGTGTGTGTCCATGTAAAGAGTAGATAGTAAAGCTGACCTATGAGCACCGAAAGTGGGCCTTGCACCACCAAGTGCACACGCAATGCCTGCTTCATGCCTGACAGTCATCATCAATTTTCACTTTCATTTCACTTTCCTAATCTGCCTCTGAACTTGTCTTGACCGACTGCATATGTCTGGTAAGAAACAGGAAATTATATAAAACAGATTCCCGGGAAATGAACATCATTCACAGGAAGG
>NW_025180080.1:0-2339 GCF_004010195.1 Chiloscyllium plagiosum | reverse complement strand
AAGGCCATTGTCACAATCGAATCTGCTTCACTCCAATGTTAACAACCCACTACGTTCTGAAAAGGCCTCATTATCTCTACACTGGTCCTTGGTTACCAACCCTTCTCTCAACAGTAACAGTTTCACCTCACTTATTATCACAAAAGTCCTTCATCGTTTGGAACAGCTCTATAAAGGTCAGCTGCTCAGTCTCTCCATGGTAAGGGAAGAATCTCACCTTGGGCACCACATCAGTGTATTCCTTCTAAATCAACTCCAAACCCCTGATAATGCTTGGATAGAAAAGACAGCCAGAAGTGAACGAGTGGATATTCTAGCCACTTGGCTGGACAGAACTTGAATTTGGCTGAAGGGAAGAGATTTGCTTTTGAAGTTGTTCACCTTGCACTCATTTCTTTGGTTTTTCACAATAGGCCGAGTGTCGTAAAGCAGGTTGTGTTTTCAAATCTCAAAACAAAATGTCTATGTAGATGTGACTCAACAATTCCCCAGTGTGCTAAGGATTATACTAACAATTAATTTAAGAATATGAGCTGGACTCTCAACATGAGCAAATATGCATCAAAATATGTACATTTAGCAGGGCCCTGTCCTGTGTGGGACAAAGGAACCTATCCAGGCATTGCATATTGTTTTCCAATTAAATAAAAACACAGGCCTGGTGCACTCTCCACGGTAATATCTACTGACAAGTCGACTTTGCCAACCAATCAGCATGCTTTTCTCTGAGTGTTGCCCCTTGTGCACCTGTCTTGATGAGTGCAAGACAAAAGGCTTTGATAGCCTGTCTATTTCTTTACGATAGAGAACTAGAGGAGTAGGCCACTCAACCCTTCAAGCCGGCTCCACCATTAATTACAATCATAGCTGATCATCCAACTCTGTATCCTCTTCCTGCTTTCTCCCCATACCCTTTGATCTCTTTAGCCTGAAGAATTATAACTAATTCCTTCTTGAAAACATTCCATTTCTTTTAGCTTCAATCATTCCCTGTGGCAGAGAATTCCACAGGCTCACCGCTCTCTGGGTTAAGAAATTTCTCCTGATCTCAGTCCTAAATGGCCTACCCATCTATCCTTAGACTGTAACCCGCTGGTTCTGCATCAGGAACATCCTTCCTGCATTTGCCCTGTCTGGACCTGGTGGAATTCTGTGGGTTTCTGTGAGATCCTCCCTTATTCTTCCAAACTCCAATGAATCCTAACCGATGCAGTTTCTCCTCATAACTCAGTCCCGTCAACCCAGGAATCAGTCTGGCAAACCTTTGTTGCACTCCCTCCATAGTAAGAACATCCTTCCTCAGATAAGTAGACCAAAACTGCACACAATAATCTCGATGTGGTGTCACCAAGGCCCTGTATAATTGCAGCAAGGCATCCTGGCTCCTCTACTCAAATCCTCTCAATATGAAGACCAACATGTCATTTGCCTTCTTCACCACCTGTATTTATCAGAACTGTCCCTGTATTTTCAGTAACAAATGGACATAGAGTCATACAGCACAGAAACCAACCCTTCGGTCCAAGTAGTCCATGCCAACCATAATCCCAAACTAAATTAGTCTCCAAATCTAAACTAGTCCCACCTGCCTGCGTTTGGCCCATATCCCTCCAAACATTTCATATTCATTTAGCCACATGTTGTTTAAATGTTGTAACTATACCAGCACTTCCTCTGGAAGTTCATTCCACACACGAACCACTCTCTGTGTGTAAAAGATGCCTCTTGCGTTTTTTTAAATCTTTCTCCTTTCACTTTAAAAATATGCACCCTAGATTTGAATTCCCCCACCCTAGGGAAAAGACACCTGCCGTTCACCTTATCTGTGCCCCTCATGATTTTATGAAGTTCCCCCCCTCAACCCCCTACACTTCAGTGAGAAAAGTCCCAGCCTCTCCGAACTCTAACCCTCCATTCCCCGGCAACATCCTGGTAAATCTTTTCTGAACCATCTCCAAGTTAATAATATCTTTCCTCTAAAAAGGTGACATTGATGGGAAGTATTTGAGATAGATGTGTTCATACCGGACATTCTGTGATGTTCTGCCTCCACAGGCTCATGTTGGAACTGTCTTCAATGGTGGTACATCGCTTCTGTCTCAGGTCCCAGCCACAGTAAGGATCCCTCACTCCCAGACAATTTCTGCCAATCAGATGCCACCATGAATAATTAAACAACAGAAAAAAAACCCACACAAAATCCATTACCAAAGTTAAATGTTCTAATCACAGAGAAAATTTCTTTCAAACTTTTCAGGGACTGTGTGTTGTCTGATCCAGAGATCGGAGTGTGGAACTGGAAAATCACAGCAGGTCAGACAGCATCCGAAGAGCAGGAG
>NW_025180079.1:1735-2338 GCF_004010195.1 Chiloscyllium plagiosum | reverse complement strand
ACTGGGCAAGAAGGATCCATAAGGCAGGCTCCTACTTATTGACTACAGCTCTACCTTCAATTATAAAATTCCAAACAAACTCATTCAGAAACGTTGGGATTTTGGTCTCTTCTCTTCCCTCGATGAATGGATTATTAATTTTCTGACAAACTGGACACAGTCACAGTGCAGGTGACAACATCTCCTCCATGATAATCCTGAAATAAAAACACTGCCCCGCAGTTGCTTACTCAAAACCTGGCAATGTTCCTTATGCGCAGGATTGTGCGGACAAAATCCGCACCAACTCCATTTACATGTTGGTGACACCACTGCTGCAGGTCGGATCACAAACAACGATGCAAAGCAGTCCAGGATCGAGATCGAGTGTTTGGCAGCGCTGAGGCATGACAACAGTCTCTCCATCGATGCCAGAAAAGCGATAGAGCTGATCATTAATTGTATGTCATGCAGTGAAGGGATTACCCCTGTCTGCATAAATGTTGCTGAGATGGAGAACGCAAAATTCCATCGAGTGACAATTAGCAACCACATGTCCTGCTGCAACCATTTGACACGATAGCCAAAAAGCAGAACAACGCCTCTTCACTGTCAGAACTCTAA
>NW_025180079.1:0-1443 GCF_004010195.1 Chiloscyllium plagiosum | reverse complement strand
AAACTGAATGGAAATTCTGACTTGGAGGATGCCATACAGTTGGAACTCAATTGTGTTATTGAGGAGAAATGGATCATTTTCTGAGGTGAGAGTATTTGACTGGCTGAGAGGGACAGAGAGAGCTGAGAATTGATTACACGCAATAATCAGATTGGGGTTGTGTTGTGATTTTACATCAACTGAAATTGAATTTAACCAACTATGCTTGGATTCGAAATCCCAAACTCAATTATGCTAGGATTCCAAATCCCAAACTGAAGATGAGTTTGGTTTTATTGACAATATCAGACCAATGAGCGTCTCAGACTTTGAAGGTTAATAAAGGATGGAAATTTTGAAAATTCTTCAGCGCTGACTGCCAATCGAATATGACGGTACATGTCCTCTGAAACGGCCTCTAAACGCTATCAAAGAAATCTCCTGGAAGGCGCTATCTATTAAGGTACTTTTTCCTGTCAAACAGCAATAAAGTCAGAAAAGGTGATCACGGTGAGGACAGCAGATTTGGAAGATAGGAAAGAAGAATTCATAAGAGACTGTACAGACTTTAAGCGATGAAATATTTAGTAATGGATTTATTGGAATAGCATTCCAATATAGTTGAGATCAAATTTGATTAAAAACGGGGCATGGAATTCTTCATATTTCCTGTTTTGCATTCAGAGATAGAATTAAGAAAAAAAGTTGTTGTTTTTTTGCAACCGTGGAAATCACGGGTTTCCTTTCAATAATTCACATTTTATAGCAGATTATGAGGGGAGCTTAGCTTTTTCAGGTGCTTTAGGTTTAATTAGAAGAAACATTCGAACTCCAGGTTGTGACACCGGACTACTGTATTAACATCGTACAACCGTTCCAAACAATCTAATAGTCACACATAACAGATTAGAATGTAAGAGAAAATTGTCTATTGAGACATGTACAGAAATACGGTGAAATGTTTACAATGCTGCTTGTCATGACGCCAGATTCGGTACAATGCACCGAAGAAAAATGTTTCCTTTCCACTGATCACCCATGCAAGAAGCCAGCCGAACAAGTGTCCCAGCTCAGCTCCATTCTTACAGCATGCTTTGCTCTGCGCCACTCCTGACCGACAACCTACATCGCATCGTGTCTCAGCTGCTCCGCGCTGCGTTCTTACTCACAACTGCAATAGGTACGTTTTATAAAAAGAAACACCTCTACGTTTCGGGAAAAAATAGCCACAGGTAGAAGAGTTGAAAATGAAAGCGGACAGATTTACGTATTCGGGGCTAAGGAGCTGGAATTCTTCCTAGTTGGGAAATTGAAGTACAGAGGGAAGTGTTCACTGATGTCATCACTGATAGTTATCCTTAAATTAACTTAATCTGAAAAGGCCAACAATGTTTCTGGTTGCTACTCCATTACGTTGTTGTCGGATTTACATTTTTCCACATTTGAACCTGTGGCTTCTGCATT
>NW_025180078.1:0-2338 GCF_004010195.1 Chiloscyllium plagiosum | reverse complement strand
TGGGCTCTGCAGGCTACGTGACGTAGTACACCCACAGTGTGTACTCTGCTAGCTACGTGATGTAGTACACCCACAGTAGGGGCTCTGCAGCCTACGTGATGTAGTACACCCACAGTGTGGGCTCTGCAGCCTACGTGACGTAGTACACCCACAGTGTGGACTCTGCTGGCTACGTGACGTAGTACACCCACAGTGTAGACTCTGCAGCCCACATGATGTAGTACACCCACAGTGTGGACTCTGCAGCCGACGTGATGTAGTGTACCCACAGTGTGGGCTCTGCAGCCTACTTGATGTAGTACACCCACAGTGTGGGATCTGCAGAGTACGTGATGTAGTACACCCACAGTGTGTACTCTGCAGCCTACTTGATGTAGTACACCCACAGTGTGGGATCTGCAGCCTACGTGATGTAGTACACCCACAGTGTGTACTCTGCAGCCTACGTGATGTAGTACACCCACAGTGTGGATTCTGCAGCCTATGTGACGTAATACACCCACAGTGTGGGATCTGCAGCCTACGTGATGTAGTACACCCACAGTGTGGACACTGCAGCCTACGTGATGTAGTGTACCCACAGTGTGTACTCTGCAGGATACGTGATGTAGTACACCCACAGTGTGGGCTCTGCAGGCTACGTGACGTAGTACACCCACAGTTTGGACTCTGCAGCCGACGTGACGTAGTACACCCACAGTGTGGACTCTGCTGGCTACGTGATGTAGTGTACCCACAGTGTGTACTCTGCAGGATACGTGATGTAGTACACCCACAGTGCGGGCTCTGCAGGCTACGTGACGTAGTACACCCACAGTGTGGACCCTGCAGCCTACGTGATGTAGTGTACCCACAGTGTGTACTCTGCAGGCTACGTGACGTAGTACACCCACAGTTTGGACTCTGCAGGCTACGTGACGTAGTACACCCACAGTTTGGACTCTGCAGGCTACGTGATGTAGTACACCCACAGTGGGGGCTCTGCAGGCTACGTGACGTAGTACACCCACAGTTTGGACTCTGCAGGCTACGTGACGTAGTACACCCACAGTGTGTACTCTGCAGGCTACGTGATGTAGTGTACCCACAGTGTGTACTCTGCAGGCTCCATGATGTAGTACACCTACAGTGTGGGATCTGCAGAGTACGTGATGTAGTACACCCACAGTGTGGGCTCTGCAGCCTACGTGATGTAGTTCACCCACAGTGTGGGATCTGCAGGCTACGTGATGTAGTGTACCCACAGTGTGTACTCTGCAGCCTACGTGATGTAGTGTACCCACAGTGTGTACTCTGCAGCCTACGTGATGTAGCACACCCACAGTGTGGAGTCTGCAGGCTACGTGATGTAGTGTACCCACAGTGTGCACACTGCAGGCTACGTGATGTAGTACACCCACAGTGTGGGCTCTGCAGGCTACGTGATGTAGTGTACCCACAGTGTGGAGCCTGCACGCTACGTGATGTAGTACACCCATAGTGTGTGCTCTGCAGCCACCGTGATGTAGTGTACCCACAGTGTGTACTCTGCAGGCTATCTGATGTAGTACGCCCACATTGTGTACTCTGCAGCCTACGTGATGTAGTGTACCCACAGTGTGGACACTGCAGCCTACGTGACATAGTACACCCACAGTGTGTACTCTGCAGCCTACATGATGTAGTGTACCCACAGTGTGGGCTCTGCAGCCTACGTGATGTAGTACACCCATTGCAGGGGCTCTGCAGGCTATGTGATGTAGTGTACCCGCAGTGTGTACTCTGCAGGCTACGTGATGTAGTACAACCACAGTGTGGGCTCTGCAGGCTACGTGATGTAGTACACCCACAGTGTGGGCTCTGCAGCCTACGTGATGAAGTCTACCCACAGTGTGGGCTCTGCTGGCTACGTGATGTAGGACACCCACAGTGTGTACTCTGCAGCCCACATGATGCAGTATACCCACAGTGTGGACACTGCAGTTTACATGATGTAGTGTACCCACAGTGTGGGCTCTGCAGGCTCCCTGATGTAGTGTACCCACAGTGTGGGCTCTGCAGGCTACGTGATGTAGTGTACCCGCAGTGTGTACTCTGCAGGCTAAGTGATGTAGTACACCCACAGTGTGGAGTCTGCAGGCTACGTGATGTAGTGTACCCACAGTGTGTACTCTGCAGCCGACGTGATGTAGTGTACCCACAGTGTGGTCTCTGCAGCCTACATGATGTAGTGTACCCACAGTGTGGAGCCTGCACGCTACGTGATGTAGTGTACCCACAGTGTGGACACTGCAGCCTACGTGATATAGTACACCCACAGCGTGGACTCTGCAGCCTCCGTGATGTAGTGTACCCACAG
>NW_025180077.1:0-2338 GCF_004010195.1 Chiloscyllium plagiosum | reverse complement strand
ATAATACTGTGTCCTGAGGATGGTCAATACTGTACGTGAATTATCCTTGGCCTGAGGATGGTCAATACAGTGTGTGAACAATCGTGTTGCCTGAGGTTGTTCAATAGCATTTATGAATAATCCTGTGGCCTGAGAATGGTCAATATAGTGTGAGAATAATCCTGTTGCCTCAGGAAGATCAATACTGTGTCGGAAAAATCCTGTGGCTTGAGGATTGTCAATACGTTGTGTGGATAATTCATGGCTTGAGGATGGTCAATACTGTGTGTAAATAATCCTGTGACTTCAGGAGGGTCAACACTATGTGGGAATAATCCTGTGACCTGTAAATGTTGAAGACAGAGTATTCATTAATCCTGTGGCCGTGTGTGAATAAACCTGTGCCCTGTGAATGGTCAATACTGTGTGTGAATATTGCTGTGGCCTGAGTATCGTCAATATTGTGTGGGAATAATCCTGTGACGTGTAAATGAACAAGACCGTGTGTGCATTAATCCTGTGGCCGTATGCTGGTCAATACTGTATCTGAATAATCCTGTTGGCTGACAATATTGAACATTATGTGTGAATACTCCTGTGGCTTGTGTTTTGTCAATACAGTGTGTGAATTAACCTCTGGCCGGTGAATCATCAATACTGTTTTGACTAATCCTTGGACTGCGTATGAAAAATACTATGTGTGAACAATCCTGTGGACTGTGAATGGTCAATAGTGTGTCGGAGTAATCCTGAACTTGAGGATGTTCAATACTGTGTGTGAATAATCCTGTGCCCTGTGGATTATCAATACTGTGTGGGAATATTCCTGTGACCTGTTAATTGGTAAAGAGAATGTGAGCTGTGGCCTCCGGTTGGTCAATACAGTGTGTGAATGATCTTATGGTCTTTGGAAGGTCAATACTGTGTATGAATAATCCTGTGGACTGTGAATGGTCAGTAGTGTGTCAGAGTAATCCTGAACTTGAGGATGTTCAATACTGTGTGTGAATAATCCTGTGCCCTGTGGATTGTCAGTACTGTGTGGGAATATTCCTGTGACCTGTTAATTGGTAAAGAGAATGTGTTCATTAAACCTGTGGCCTCGGGTTGGTCAATGCAGTGTGTGAATGATCTTATGACCTTAGGATGATCAATACTGTGTGCGAATAATCCTCTGGCCTGTGAATGGTCAATACTGTGTGTGAATAACCCTTGACCCGAGGATGATCAATACTGTGTGTGAGTAATCCTGTGGACGGAGGATGGTCAATACTGTGTGGGAATAATCCTGTGGCCTGAGGATGGATAAAACTGTGTGGTAATAATCCTGTGACCTGTAAATGATCAAGGCAGTGTGTGTATTAATCCTGTGGTCGTAGGCTGGTCTATACTTTGTGAATAATCCTGCTGGCTGAGACTATTGAATATTGTGTGTGAATACTCCTGTGTCCTGAGGTTGGTCAATGCTGTGTGTGAATAATACTCTGGCATGTGAATGGTCATTACTGTGTGTGACTATACCTTGGCCTGAGTATGATCAATACTATGTGTGAATGATTCTGTGACCTGAGCATGGTCAATAGAGTGTCAGAATAATCCTGTGTCTTGAGGATGTTTAATACAGTGTGTGCATAATCCTCTGGGCTGAGAAAGGTCAACAATGTGTGTGAATAATCCTGTGGCCATATGCTGGTCAATACTGTGTGTGAGTAATCCCGTGGACTGAGGATGGTCAGGAGAGTGTGTTAATAATTCTGTGCACTGTGAATGCTCAATACGTTGTGTGAATAATCCCGAGGCTTGAACATGGTCACTACTGTGTGGGACAAATCCTGTGGCCTGAGGTTGGTCAATACAGTTTGTGTATAATCCTGTGGGCTAGGATGATCAATACGGTGTGTGGTTAATCCTGTGGACTGAGAATGAGCAACACTGTGACTGAGTAATCCTGTGGAATGAGGGTGGTCAGTATTGTGTGAGAATAATCCTTTGGAATGTGAATCATCAATACTGTGTGTGAATAATCTTTGCCTGAGGATGGTCAATGCTGGGTGTGAATAATCCTGTGGCCAGAGAATGGTCAATACTGTCTGGGAATAATCCTGTGACCTGCAAATGGTCAATACAGTTTGTTCATTAATCCTGTGTCTGTATGCTAGTCAACACTGTGTGGGAATAATCCTGTCGGCTGAGAATGTTGAATATTGTGTGCGACTACTCGGGTGGCCTGAGGATGGTCACTACTGTGTGTGAATAACCCTGTGGTCTGAGGATGTTCAGTACTGTGTAGGAATAATCCTGTTATCTGTGAATGGTCAATGCTTGTGTGAATAATCCTGTGGTCTTTGGATGGTCAGTA
>NW_025180076.1:0-2338 GCF_004010195.1 Chiloscyllium plagiosum | reverse complement strand
AAGCTAGTGCTTCCAAATAAACCTGTTGGAATACAACCTGTTGTTGTATGATGTTTACCGTAGTAAATTCAGATAATGGTCTTTTCAAACAGAATAAGACAATTTCTCTCATCCTTCCTTTACCCTGAATTCCAGTTATGATTCTAATTATTGATAATGTCATTGATATTCTTCGACAAAGTAATGCATTACGTGTGTGTGTATGGGTCTATGTGGTTATGTTTGTATGCATGTGTATCTGTGTCTGTGTCTTTGGATGTGTACTTGTGTATGAATGTTTTATGTACGATCCTTTGCAATTGGAGTGAAATGAAAGAATGAGAAATTCCTAAATGATTGAGAAAATGTACAAAGATTCCAAGCTGTCTGATATCAACGAACAAACAAAATTACAGAGCAAGAACAGGCCTTTCGGCCCTCCAAGCCTGCACCGCGCCAGATCCTCTACCTAAACCTGGCACATACCTTCTAAGAGTCTGTATCCCTTTGCTCCCTGCCCATTCATATATCTGTCTAGATACATCATAAATGATGCTGTCGTGACCGCCTCTACCATCTCTGTTGGCAATGTGTTCCAGACACCCATCACCCTCTGCACAAAGAAATTTCCACGCATATCTACCCGAGACTTTTCCCTTCTTACTTTGAACTCATGACCCATAGTAATTGAGTCCCCCACTCTGGGGGGAATAAACATGCTCTCCAGCCTGTCTATATCTCTCATGATTTTGTAGAGCTCAATCAGGCTCCCCGCTCAACATCCATCTTTCTGAAAAAAAAACGAAGATCTACTCAAAATCTCTTCATTGCGAGCACCCACTGTACCTAGTGAACTTCTTCTTCACCCTCTCCGTAGCATATCTCTCATGATTTTGTAGAGCTCAATCAGGCTCCCCGCTCAACATCCATCTTTCTGGAAAAAAACGAAGATCTACTCAAAACCTCTTCATTGCGAGCACCCACTGTACCTAGAGAACTTCTTCTTCACCCTCTCCGTAGCATTCACATCCTTTTTGTAATGTGACAAACAGGTCTGTAGGCAGTATTCCAAATGTGGAGTACAAAAAGTCGCATACAACTGTAACATGCCCTGCTAACGCTTGTACTCAATACCCCATTGAATGAAGGAAAGCATGCGATATGCCCGCTTGACCACACTGTTCCATCTTCAGGGAACAATGGACCTGAACATCCAGAAATCAGTGAACATCAATTAATCCCAGCACTTTTCAATTTTCTGTATATTTCGCTCTTGAATTAGATTTTCTGAATTGCATCACCTCACATTTGCCCGGATTGAATTTCATCGACCATTTCTCTGCCAACTCTACAATCTATCTATATTGTTCATTATTCTCTTACATTCCCCTTCACTACCTGCTACTCCACCAATCTTCGTGTCATCTGCAAACTTGCTAATCAGGCTATCGATAACTTCGTCCAGATCACTTATGTATGTCGAAAACAACAATGGTCCCAGCACGGATCCCTGTTGAACACCACTGGTCACAGGTCTCCATTTTCAGAAACTCCCTAATCTCCGTGAGCTGTGGCCCAGCCACTTCACTATCCATCTAGCTAGTACAGCCTGGACCCTATGCGACTTTACTTTCTCAATCAGCGTACCATGGGGAACCCTATCAAACGTCTTACTAAAATCCATGTATACGACATCTAAAGACCTTCACTCAACAAGCAACTTTGTCACTTCTTCAAAGAATTCTGTTAAGTTGGCAAGACATGAAATTCCCTGCACAAAACTATGTTGCCTATCACTGATAAGCACATTTTCCTCCAACTGGGAATACATCCTATCCCTCAGTATTTTCTTGTTCCCTCTCTCTCCCCTCCCTTAGTAACCTGGGATAGATCCCATCCAGATCTGGGACCTTGGCCACCTTAATGCCTTTTAGAATAACCAACCCTTCCTCTCTCCTTATTTCGAACAGACCGAGAGGAATCAAGCATCCATACCTAATCTCAACATTTCTCCTTGGTGAATACTGATACAAAGTGCTCATTAATAATCTCACCCATTTTCTCTGACTCCACGCATAACTTTTCTCCTTTGTCCTTGAGTGGTCCAACCCTTCCTCTAGCCACTCTCTTGCTCCTTATATATGAATAAAAGTCTCTGGGATTTTCCATAATCTTGTTTGCTAAATATATCTCATGACCCCTTTTAGCCCTCTTAATTTCCTTGTTTCAGATTGGTCCTGCATTCCCGATATTCTTCCCAAGCTTTGTCTGTCTTCAGTCGCCTAGAACTAATGTACAGTTCGTTTTTCCACTAAGCTGGTCTTATAGTTTCACCAGTCATCCATGGTTCCCTAATCTT
>NW_025180075.1:0-2338 GCF_004010195.1 Chiloscyllium plagiosum | reverse complement strand
GTTTTGGTTTCTGATTTACAGCATTTGCAGTTTGTTCGGTTTTTACTGTCTTCGTATCCTTGTAATTGTAGTTATGTTTAAGACACTAATTATAAAACATAGAACAATACAGCGCAGAACAGACCCTTCGGCTATCAATGTTGAGCTGACCTGCGAACTAATCTGAGCACATCCCCCTACACTATCCCATCATCATCCACATGCTTATCCAAGGATTGTTTAAATCTCCCTAATGTGGCTGAGTTAACTACATTGGCAGGCAGGGCATTCCACGCCCTTACCACTCCCTGAGTAAAGAACCTGCCTCTAACATCTGTCTTAAATCTATCACCTCTCAATTTGTAGCTTTGCCCCATGGTACAAGCTGACGTCTCCATCCTAGGAAAAAAACTCTCACTGTCCCCCCTATCTAATCCTCTGATCATCTTGTATGTCTCTATTAAATCCCCTCTTAGCCGCCTTCTCTCCAATGAGAACAGACTCAAGTCCCTTAGCCTTTCCTCATAAAACCTTCCCTCCAGACCAGGCAACATCCTCTGCACCTTTTCCAATGCTTCCATATCCTTCGTGTAATGGGGCGACCAGAACTGTACACAATATTCCAAGTGAGGCCACACTAGCATTTTGTATAGTTGCAGCATGACATCATGGCATCATGGACAGATATTTCTCAATCAAACTGAATGTGAAATTCTATTGTGTTATGATCATCTTATCTATGAGAATGCTTTGCTGTAAAGGTTCTAACAAATTCTTTGTCAGGTTCAGAATAGCCTCTTCCCTATTAGAATACAGAACCGGTTCTGAGGAAGGGTCACTCGAATCGAAACGTTAACTCTGATTTCTCTCCACAGATGCTGCCAGACCTGCGCAACCCTTCCAGCAATTTTTGTTTTTGTTTCAGGTTACAGAATGTGGTGTTCAAAAACAAACTGTTAACATTCTTCAGGCTATCTTTGCCAATCTGATTTATCTAATCAATGTGGAGATTAAAGTCACCCACCATTATTACAGTATATTTCTTATAGGCTCCCATTGATTTATATTATGTCCTACTGTGTAGCTACTGTTGGGAAACCTATAAGCCACTTTCAGCAAAGGTTATTTTACCTTCAATATTTCTTATTTCTAGCCAAACCATCTCTCCATCTTGAACTGTGATATTCATCTTCTGATCCCTTCCTTTATTAAAAGAATGATCTCTTCACCTTTCCTTTTCTCCCTGTCCTCTAGAAATGTCAAATATCTTTGAATATTCATGTCCGAGATTTGGTCACCTTGAAACCATGTCTCTTTAATGGTCATCCTTATTTTTATTTGTTCAATTGACCAATCCAATTCATTACATGTGCTGTGTATATTCGGAGAAACCGCCTTAAATTCTGAATTTTTACTGTTCTTCCCTACTCTGTCCATATTTGCATTCTTCTGCTTGTATGCTGTAGCTATTGTACCATATATCATCACCCTGTTCTGTTTTCTTGTCTTAGAGTCATTGAACTATAGAGTAATACAGCATGGAAACAGGCCCTTCAGCCCAAACTAGTCCATGCTGACCATGGTGCCCACTCAGCTCGTTCCAGTTGCCTGCGTTTGGTCCATATCCTTCTAAACCCTTCCCATCCATGTACCTATCCAAATGTTTTTTAAATGTCGCTATTGTACCTGCCTCAGCCACTTTCCCTGGCAGCCCATTCTATATACGCACCACTCTCTGTGTAAAGAAGTTGCCCCTCAGGTCCTTCTTAAATCTTTCCCCTCTTACCTTAAACCTATACCCTCTAGTTTTCAATCCCCCATCCCTGGGGAAAAGATTATCTGCATTCATCCTATCTATGCCCCTCGTGATTTTATACACTTCAATAAGGTCACCCCTCATTCTCCTACATTCCAAGGAATAAAGTCCTATCCTGGTCAACCTCTTTCTGTAACTCAGTAGAAAGTGAGGACTGCAGATGCTGGAGATCAGAGTGGAGTGTGTGGTGCTGGAAAAGCACAGCAGGTCAGGCAGCATCCAAGGACAAGGTGAGTCAACATTTTAGGCATAAGCCCTTCATCAGGAATCGAGGAAGGACTTATGCCCTTCATTCCCGACTCTCGACTCTTCCTATAACTTAGGCCTACTCATCCTGGCAACAGCGTTCAAAATCTTTGCTGTCTTTCCAGTTTAAGTATGTCTTATTACTTTGTCCTTTATCTTTGATTTTCCAAATCATTCCTCAGGTGAAACACATGCACACTCCAGCATCTTTCAGGTGAAGGCTGCCCCGGTCGTACATCTCTGTCATTGCCTTGAACAGGCTGGTTCATGCACTTACCCCCAAACTCCAGATTCCTC
>NW_025180074.1:0-2338 GCF_004010195.1 Chiloscyllium plagiosum | reverse complement strand
TCACTCCATCACTGTCAACCAGACTTTCTCACATTCACTCCATCACTGTCACAACTGCCCCTTTCACACTTGCTCCATCACAGTCACCCTGACTCCCTCACACTCACTCCATCACTGTCACACTGAACCCCTCACACTCACTGCATCACCGTCACCCTGACACCCTCACACTCACTACATCACTGTCACTCTGCCTCTCTCACACTCACTCCATCACCGTCACACTGACTCCCTCAGACACACTCCATCATCGTCACCCTGACCCCCTCACAAACTTTCGATCACTGACAACCTATCCCCCTCACACTAAATCCGTCATCGCCTCCCTGAAACCCTCAAACGCACTCCATTACAGTCATCCTGACCCCTCACACTCCCTCCATCAGTCAGCCTGACCCCCTTTCACTCACTCTATTACAGTCACCCTGACTACCACACACTCACTCCATCACCGTCACCTAACTCCCTCATACTCACTCCATCACCGCCATCCTGACACCCTCACACTCACTCCATTACAGTCACTATGACCACCACACACTCACTGCATCAACATCACACCGGTCCACTCACACTCACTTCATCACTGTCACACTGACCCCCTCACACTCACTTCATTAACGTCACCCTGACCCCCTCACATTCACTCCATCAACGTCACACTGATCTTCTCACACACACTCCATCACTGCCGCTATGACCCCTGCACATTCAGTCCACCACCGTCACACTGACCGTCTCACACTCACTCCATCATTGTCTCCCTGACTCTCTCACACTCACGCCATCACTGTCAGCCTGACCCCCTCACACTCACTCCTGCAACAGTCACACTGGCCCCATCATACTCACTCCATTTCTGTCACTCAATCCCCCTCACACTCAGCAACGTCACTGTCACACTGGCCCACTCACACTCACTCCATCACCGTCACCCTGACTCCCTAACACTCACTCCATCACCGTCACCATGAACCCCTCACAAATAGTCCATCACCGTCACACTGACCCTATTACACTCACTCGATCACAGTCACCCTGACTGACTCACACTCACTTCATTACCATCACTATGATCCCCACACACTCACTCCGTCCCTGTCACACCGGCCCATTCACACTCACTCGATCACTGTCACCCTGACTCCCTTACCCCCTCACCATCACATCATCACCATCCCCAGGACCCCCTCACACTCACTCCACCACAATCAACCTGACCCCATCACACAACTCCATCACCATCACCCTGTTTTCCTCACACTCACTCCATCACCGTAACCATGACCCCCACACACACTCACACACCATCACAGTCACAACGGCCCCCGCACACTCACTCCATCACTGTCACTCTGACCCGCTCACACAATCACTCCAACACCGTCACACTGATCCCCTCACATTAACTCGATCACCGTCACACTGCCCACCTCACAAGCACCCTATCACCGTCACCCTGACCCCCTCACACTCACTTCATTACCATCACACTGACCATCCACACTCACTCCTTCACCCTCACCCTGACCCCCACACAGTCACTCCATCACTCTCACACCGGCCCACGCACACTCGCTCCATCACCATCACCCTAACCCCCTCACACTCACTCCATCACTGCCTCCCTGACACCCTCAAACGCACTCCATTACAGTCACCCTGACTCCCCACACTCCCTCCATCAGTTAGCCTGACCCTCTTACACTCACTCTATCACAGTCACTCTGACCCCCTCACACTCACTCCATCACCCTCACACAGACCACCTCACACTCACTCTATCAAAGTCATCCAGACTCCCTCACACTCACTTCATCACCATCACACCGGCCCACGCACACTCAGTCCATCACTGTCACCCTGACTCCCTTACACCCACTCCATCACTGTCACCCTGACTCCTCACACTCACTCCATCACCGTCACCCTGCTCGCCCCACACACACTCGATCCATCACTGTCACCCTGCCCCGCCTCACAACCACTCCATCACCGTAACACTGATTCCCACACACTCACTCCATCACCTTCACCCGACCCCCCACGCTCAGTCCATCACCGTCACCCTGATCCCCTCACACTCACTCCATCACCAGCACACTGACCTTCTCACATCACTCCATCACCGTCATCCTGACCCTCTCACAGTCAGTCCTTCACCCTCACCCTGACCCCCACACAGTTACTCTATCACTGCCACACCGGCCCACGCACACTCGCTCCATCACAGTCACCCTAACTCCCTCACACCCACTCCATCACTGCATCCCTGACGCCCTCAGCACACTCCATCACCGTCACTCTGACTCCCTCACACTCACTCCTTCACCGTCAT
>NW_025180073.1:0-2338 GCF_004010195.1 Chiloscyllium plagiosum | reverse complement strand
GATATGTACAATTCTTCATACAGTCAGGCCTGCTTCCCATCCTCTCCGAGTGAAGGTAATATTTGTCTTATTCTCCCGAAGATTGCACTTCATAAAGGCCTTTATCCTTATTAAATGTGGACTTTCATATTTTGCTGAAAATGCTGGCGTTGAAGCTGGAGAAGTTCTTGCCCTTCATTGTGAAATAGGACCAGACACGTTTTATTAGGAGTCACAGGTCATCTAATAATAATGGGAGAGTGCTAATATGGTTCAGGTATGCCAGCAAGGGTCGATTCCAGGCTTGGTAGTGGATGCAGAGAAAACATTTGGCCGGGTGGAGTGGCCGTACCTCTATTATGTCCTGGAATAGTTTGACCTTGGAGAGGCTTTTGCCAGGTGGGTGGCAGTATTATCTAGTCACTCATGGTATAAGGTCTGACAATTTTAGCAATGGCAGAGTCAGCCGTCAATGGTGTCCTCTTTCACCGTTACTATTTACATTGGTGATTAAGCCGTTGGCAAAACCCATCCGGAGGGACCACAATATTACTGCCCTGGAGGTAAGATCAGGAAGGCATAAGATCACACTTTATGCAGATGGCGTTCTTCTCTTACTAACTAACTCGATGATATCTGTGCCCCAAGTGATTAATGTATTTGGATCTTTCTTGGGGTATAAAACCAACTTTATGAAGTCGGAGACCATGCCTGTCTGGTATTATTAGAGTACCTGATCTTGGAGGTGGAATCCGATTCCCTTTCAGATGGTCAGAGGGAGGTTTCTTGTATTTAGGCATTTATATCACCCCAGCCTTCAATTAATTAGATAAAGCTATCTTCCTGCAGTTGCTCGAGAACATAAGGCAGGACCTTCAGCACCTTCTATATCCTGGTTGGGTAGAATATCTCCGGTCAAAATGAATGTGTTCCTCCGTTTATTATATCCCAGGCAAATGCACCATTTGATACTGCCCAGTCAGCCTATACGGAGTTTTACCGTCGGCTTGGATGTTTTATTTAACATCACAGGCGGCCTCTTATGGAGCTCACCCAATTGCAGTTTAGTGATGTGGATTTTACACACTTTAACAAATACCAATTGAGTTCCCTCCTAGCCAATTTGGTTGATTTGATTTGCTAAGACCTGCGGTCAATGTGGTTGGACATCGATGTCTCCCAGGCAAAATGTCCCCTCATTAATCTGTTGTTCATGGACAAGATACTGACTGTTATGGACCATTGCAGAAATCCAATTGTCCTTAACACTGTTAAAGCATGGAGAATGATGCATTAATGTGAGGGCAATTTACAAAAAAAAATACTTCCCCTTTTACTCCCATTGTAGGATTGATGGATTCTGGCTTTTGGCTTTGGGAGTCCAGAGGAGTTTCCTGTTTGGGAGACTTAATTGACAGAGTGGGCGTGACGTCGTTCGAGCAGCTGAGACAGACATATGAGCTATCTCGGAGATTAGGGATTTTATACAGAAAAAGAACTACATTAATGGTTAGTCGCCATAAGTCGAATATGGAGGTGAGAGTGCTTCAGTCCACGTGCACTCTCTCGGTCAGCACTCTCTAGCATTTAATAGGAGGTAGTGTCTCAAAGGACATCGAGCAGCTGTTTGGAGTTTGGGTTCAGCAATTGGGGGTGGAGATGTTCAACAGAGGAGTGGGCAGATATTTGGAAGAATGTCTGGAAGATTTCGATTTGCAATAGACCGCAAGCTATGCAACTGAAGGTACTCCATAGGGTTTATTTGGCATCGGACTGGCTTGCCAAATTTAAGAAAGGAGCGTCCCCAATGTGCCCAAATGTAAAACAGATATTGGTACGCATTCTCATTGCTTATGGTCATGCCACAAACGTCGTAGTTATTGGGGCCCTGTAGCGAGTGTTTTGGAAGGGGTCTTGGGAACCGAGGTCAAGGTAGATCCGATGTCCGGCCTCTTGGGTTTGCCAAATCACCCATCTTTGGGAAGAAATTGTTTATATACTTACATTTTGTGCGAGAAAGATCATTCTGATGAAGTGGCTGTCGGTAAATCCCCCAGGATTCTCAGGGTTGTGTAGGTTAGTTATGGAGCACATCCCCCTGGACTTCCTTACAACTATCGTGCACCAGAAAATAGAACTTTTTGATAGGACGTGGCGGCCCTTTTTGAAACATGTAGGCGTGGACATTTTGGCTATTTTGGTCAGGGCCTTTGTGTAACCATAAGCAATGTGTCTGGTGTCCCAGATGCCCCAATAGGAGGAAGAATTCTGATCAAACATGGCTTCACAGTGCCAGCTGTCGATACACTAAGGAGCCAATTGGGACCCACAACTGGAACATACAGGAGGGCTCAAGCCA
>NW_025180072.1:0-2338 GCF_004010195.1 Chiloscyllium plagiosum | reverse complement strand
CCGTAGTGTTAGGTAAAGGGGTAATTGTAGGGGCATGGGTGGGTTACGCTTCGGCGGGTCGGTGTGGACTTGTTGGGCCGAAGGGCCTGTTTCCACACTGTAAGTAATCTAAAAAAAAACCCTTCCTACTCATATACCCACCCAGATGCTTTTTAAACATTGTAATTGTACCAGCCTCCACCACTTCCTCTGGTAGCTCGCTTCCATACACGCACCACATTCTGTGTGAAAAATTTGGCCCTTAGGTCCCTTTTAAATCTTTCCCCTCTCACTTTAAGCCTATGCCCTCTAGTTTTGAAATCCCTCACCCCAGGGAAAATACCTTTTTATTTACCCTATCCATGACTCTCATGTTTATATAAATCTCTATATGGTCACGTCTCAGCCTCCCCACTCCATGAAAAATAGCCCCAACCTATTCAGTCTCTCCCTATAACTCAAACCCTCCAACCCAAAGTGGTCTAATCAATGTCCTGTGCAGTGGCAACATTGAGAAAGCTGGTACCCTTACACATCTGCTATAGGGAATGCAGGAAAGCGCTTGACCACGGGTGGGGGGGGAACGGGCAGTAACCATTTGTTCAGAAGAATTAAGGACATCTGTTCTTAGTGTCAATGGATCGGTGTAAATAAGGTGATAACATTTGTTCACTTGTGGAATGTGTGGCAGTACTTCCTTCTCATGCTTGGGGCTGGAAGTTGTGCATATTTCACTGTGGGATGTTGGATAACTGAGTTTCTGGTTTATATTAAAGACTCTTAACAAAACTCATACTTAATAGGAAAAGAACTTGTAATTTAATATGCTGAGTGGAATATGCATCTAATAGAACAACCTTAAAACATTTTCATGTATACTACACTGAGCATATTTGAATTTATGAAGCTCAGCTCCCTAATCGTGACTGTTCTGGAATGTGAATGTCTCATTACCCTTATAAGCTAGGAAAACGCAAAGGCTGAAATTGACATTGTAAGAAAGTTGGAAGATGTTCATGTGTATGAGAGAAAACATTCTTCTGTAAATTACATTCACTTACCTAAGAGTTCAAGGGACAGCGAGTCAGCGAGTCTTTACTCAGCGAGTCGTGAGTTCATGGAATGCCCTGCCAGTAGCAGTGGTGGACTCTCCTCTTTATGGGCATTTAAACGGGCATTGGATAGGCATATGGAGGATAGTGGACTAGTGTAGGCTTGGATCGGCGCAACATCGAGGGCCAAAGGGCATGTACTGCACTGAATTTTTCTATGTTCTATGACACTGAGAGAGAGGGAGAGACAGGACGGAAGCTGGTGGAAAGGTTAACTCTTTGTGGTCTGATTTGAGTGTACACTTGCTTGTCACGGATTGAATGTTTTGTGTTGTGCCTTGGAGCTTGAGATCTAGGAATGTTATGAGTTGAATTTGCATTTTGGGTATCTAAGATGATTTTAAAAGAAAAGGCCATTTTGTAGGATAATGATAGTGGGCATGTTAGCTGAGTGAGGTTACCGCATGACCTTTTCCACAAAGTTTAGACTAGTCTTTTGTTATGATGTACTGTTAAAATGGAAGGTTATCTAGCCAAAGCAATTGGCCATTTGGCCTGGCTTGATCAGAGTTCTCACTTTGAAGTGCACGTAGCTTAATTAGTCAAGTGTACTCAGACCTGTCAATGAGTTTCTCTTTCTCTGCAAACTTTTGTCATTATATTGCTGCTTATCTTATTCTGATATGTTTTTGTAATTTTAACACCAATTTCTGTATAAAGACAGCTTGTTTGCAGCAATAAGGCGTGTAGCCTGAGGGAGCTCTTATGGGTAAGAGCTGGCACCGTTACTCTGCTAATGGTTTTAGAACCTTAGCTCAGGCCTTGCTTGTAGGTATCTATGTTATAGTGTAACATTGATGCCATTGGTAAATAAAGATAAATTTGTTTTAATTTAAACTAAACTGTCTGTAAGAGTTTCATATTCCAGACTACCACAGAGTACGATCTCTGGGACGAACCAGGATCTTGCAGGTCAAGTCCATCAGAGATTCCCTGAGCCATCTCAAATACGTACTTTAACAATATGATCTCCCAATCCTATAATCAATGCAATGACCAAAAAGGAACGCATACCAAATGCCTTCACTATCCTATCGACCTGCAACTCCACTTTCAAGGAACTATGTACCTGCACTCCTAGGTCTTTTTGTTCAGCAACACTCCCCAGGACCTTACCATTAAGTATATTAGTCCTGCCCTGATTTGCCTTACCAAAATGTAGCAGCTCACATTTATCTATATTAAACTCCGTCTGCCACTTCTTGGCCCATCTAATTAAGATCCCATTGTACTCTGAGATAACCTTC
>NW_025180071.1:0-2338 GCF_004010195.1 Chiloscyllium plagiosum | reverse complement strand
GGCAGAGTACATTTCCCTGTACACTTCCTCCAACTAAACCTCCTAGGGTCCTGGAAAAATAGGGTTACATACAATATACAGATATGTCCACAAACACTCCCGTGTCAGGGAAGCTCTGTGTTAGATTACAGAGTAAAGCTGCCTCTACAGTGTCTATCACAAACTCGTACATAGCTCATACGCCAAGACACACTGTCATGCAGTCACACATGTTCAGTCACACGCAGAGTAGAGCATTGCAAACTCCCGATCTCAGAACCTCACACTCGAACACAACGTCTCACTCAGCCAATCTCAGCCACCAACTCTCAGTCAATCAGTCACAGACACCTCAAAGCCACATTATCTCATTCACATACACAGTTACTCTTTCACCATTATCTCATTCACATACACAGTTACTCTTTCACAAATGTATACTAATGATACTCAATCCGAGACGCTTGCTTAATGGTAAATCATTTTCTTTATTTTTAGAGAACACAAAATTTGAAGGCAAATTACGTCAGGCTGGTCCTTGATAAAAGCCTGTTATCTGGATGAAATACATCTTACTCCGTGCTAAATCTCTGACAGATTCTGAACAAGACCACGCACCAACAATTCAGTAGTTGACCTGTCACATTACTATCATATTTTCGTCTTGAAGTTTGGAAAATTAGACAGACTTTTAAAAATCTCAGGGCACGGACTTTAAAAGAATTCTGGAATCTGCATCTTAATCAATGGAATTTGTAACAGAGTTCTCCATATCCAGCTTTTACAGTTTAATTTATAAATTAACATTTCTACAATGTCGGAATGTATGAATGGAAAAAAAAGCTTTTCACACATTTGCCCCTCACCTGTGCTGACAGAATTCAGACTCAAACTGAAGCTTCTCTGTTCCTGCATCCAGTTTACCATTGTACCATTTGGTTTAGATTATCCCTCCTCTAACATCGAAATTGCATCGATTCACATCCCAGTTTATTTCATCTGCAGGACGCCGAGAGATGAAAATGTATAAAGTGTACGATGTGTTTTAATCTGCCAAACCAGGACAAATGATTCCTAAAGTGTCAGTAGCCATTATAGGTTTGTTTCAGGTAGCCATTTCATGTCAGCACAGCGCTGACAGCGACTTTATAAACAGGGAAAGGCAAGAACGGTTGGGGACTTGGGAGTCCATGTGCAAATGAATGCAGCATAGGTTCAAAGAACTATAGTTGGACGGCACGGGTTCAATGGCCAGGGAAATGACACAAGCCCAGGACTGTATCCCTGGAATTTTGCATAGTCTAAAATTATGAAAGTTTGAGAGTCAATGACAGGAACTGCAGGATTAGATAGGGAGAAAATATCGTTGTTGCTTCTGGAATCTATAAATAGGTTCAGTGTCCAGTAATCTAACAATAGACTGGAACCCTTTGAAATCTCAGGCCACGTTCAGCATGAGGTTAGGTTTTGTTTTAATCATCCGAGACTGTCCCCATCAATCTCTAACACAGGCATACGGTTCAGTACAGATTAAAGCCCAATTACACTGTTCCCATCAACCACTCCCAGGACAGGAACAGCACTGAGTTAGATAAAGAATAAATCTCCCTTTGCATTTTCCACATCAAACTCTCCCAGGACAGGGACAATACTGTGACAAATAGTAAACAAAACATCGTCCATTTAACCAGAAAATGACTGCATTCCATCTGTTGCTGCCTTGCCTATTGTGGGCCACAGAGTGAGCTCCGAAACACCTCCAGGGCAATCTTATCCTGTACCTGTGGCTGTGGCTCTCTATCTGTGTCTGTAACTCTCTCTCGGTTTCTGAAATTACCTCCCATTCCCTCGACAATGCTGAATAAATTTCAAAACCGTTCATTTACGTTTAAAAACATTTTCGGATACCCTTAAGATTTTTTGCAGGGTTTATAAATATCCATCCTCACGTTACTTGTGGATATCCAGTGTAATTCCTCAACATTTATATAGTCCGTAATCCACAAAGCAAATTAACATCCAGGGTCCGTGAACAATCCGGAAGTTCCATGAAGTGTCTCTCAATGCGATTGGTCATTAACAGTAAGGGAGCGTTCCTATGATTTTTTTCACTGAGACGCCATCAGGAATCCTGAGGACCACTTTGATTCTCAGACTGACTGTTCATCGTCACTGCAAAGAAAAATCAAATTTTCAAGATGCAGGAAAATCTCAACGAAAACAACTGTTGATGTGCTTCCCCAATGTAATCCCTGATACTTTTTAGGATGAGATTTAGCTGAATGAAACAAGGAGCAGGACGAAGCCATTCAGCCCCTACAATCTGCTCTCTATTCAATGTGATCATGCCTGATTCCCG
>NW_025180070.1:1269-2338 GCF_004010195.1 Chiloscyllium plagiosum | reverse complement strand
AGTTGCTAAAATCCCTGGTAAAATGTTAATACTTATTTTCATACCTTACATACTCCCTAATGAAGGAGCAGCACTCCGAAAGTTAGTGCTTTCGAATTAGCTGGTTGGACTATGACCTGGTGCTACGTGATTTTAAACTTGGCAAGCAAACAATTCCTGAAGAAGGGCTTATGCCCGAAACGTCGATTCTCTTGTTCCCTTGATGCTGCCTGACCTGCTGCGCTTTTCCAGCAACACATTTTCAGCTCTGATCTCCAGCATCTGCAGACCTCACTTTCTCCCCAAGCAAACAATACATACTTGTCCACATCTTTCATCTGATTTTTTTTTTAAAATTGCAATGCGCGGGTTTAATCCGATTTTTCAGAATGCAAAAAGCAAAGCAATTTCTGCGGTCGGTGAGAGGCTTTCAAAGGGAACCGAGAGAACGCCAAAACAGCTGCCGGGTTGGATTTTGCTGATAGAGCGAGAGCAATAAGAGAGGACAGCTTTAGAATATCGTCTAAACACCGTGTTCGCCATCGATACTGTGTCGGAAGAATGTTGTGTGCTGCTTTATCAGCATGCCGGGGTGCTATTGAAATGTGAAGTGAGAAGTCAAGTGCGGACTGAAGTGTTTGGCGTGTTTCTTTTCAGTTTCTTAAGGTTTAGAAAATTACCCACTCGAGATCAGAAATGGACGAACACAGGTCGCCAAATGAGGGAGAGACAGATCGAGTGAAGTATACATTTGTAAACTAAAAGTAAATTAAGATACGAGTATTTTATAAAAACTTCCTCCGTATTTTGTACTTCATTTTTCAATATAAAAGACACTCCTTTGTTTATAACTTGGCGGGATTTTCAAATTGGAAAGAAGGCGGTTGATGATTTGGCGCCGGTACTTTCCGCCTTCCTCCCCGTGCCCTCTCCGGATTGGGGAATGAGGCAGATATCTGATTGGGAATTGAAACAACATTAGGCGGGGCTGGACAATGGGACCAATCAGAAATGGCCGACCCGCCATTCCTCCCGAAGATATAAGAGGCCGCAATGTGGGCGGAGTGCAGCATTTTCTGTGAAAGTGCTT
>NW_025180070.1:0-1031 GCF_004010195.1 Chiloscyllium plagiosum | reverse complement strand
GCTAAAAAGTGAAGAGAGTATTCTTGAATCTGACAACCCAAAGGCTCTTTTCAGAGCCACTCACAACATGCGTGAAAGGGGCTACGCCGTCATCCTTGCCGGATTTATTTTACTGTGGAGAACTTTGAGCCTGAGATCAGTCAATTACTATCGCCTTGTTATTGAACACTTGCGGTTTTGAGATGCTGATGTTGGACTGTGATGTATAAAGTTAAAAATCACGCAACACCAGCTTATAGTCAAACAGGTTAATTTCTATGTACTAGCTTTCGGAGCTTTCATCACGTGTTTGTAGTCTAAGATCGTAAGACAATTTTTCGCAGAAGTTTAGAGTGTGATGTAACTGAAATCATATTAACAAAGACCCGGATTGTTGGTTAATCTGTAATCTTTTAGAATGATCATGTTGGTTTCAGTTTTTGCAAATGTAAATCGCAGAACATCTAAAAGTTACATTCTCAAGTGAACCTGAGTAACTGATGTCACGTTGGCCTAGATAATGCCTTTAAGGTGCCCTGTGTGAGACTGTGGTCAGACTGATTCTAATCTTAATAAAAAAATGGATTTACAGAATCTCACTTGGATTCTTACAGCTTTTGAGCGAAGTACACACAGACACTCACGGAGATCCATCTCTCATACGCTCACACTACTGTCCCTCACGCAGGCATGCACCCTCTCAGACGTACGCGTATACTTCTTTGCACTTGCACACACACACTCATACCCCCACCCCTCGGCAAAACACACACCCACATGCTGAATTTGTACTTGCAGGACGAGAAATGTCCCGATCGGGTTTGACTTTGGTTTCACATTCCCTTCAACTGCATCAGGAAAAGCTGAATTGACCCAGTGCACTAAGCATACAGTCGATGTAGCAAATACTACTGAGCTTTGTTCACTAGTGTGTTCATAATATGCTCTCTCTCTGGGGGCAGAGAAGAAAGCCAGTCTAAGTACCCGTCGGTGATTTTTTTTTTTATCAGCTGTAAAATGAGGGAAGAGGGTAAAGTTAGATTGTATAAACT
>NW_025180069.1:843-2338 GCF_004010195.1 Chiloscyllium plagiosum | reverse complement strand
TGGCTGGGAAGTACGTACAGGATAGTGACTGGGGACTGCCGACAGGATAGTGACTGGGAACTGCCTACAGGATCGTGATTGGGAACTACCGATAGGATAGTGACTGGGAACTGCTTACAGGATAGTGACTGGGAGCTGCCTACAGGATAGTGACTGGGAACAGGCTACAGGATAGTGACTGGGAACAGCCCACAGGACAGTGACTGTGAGCTGCCTACTGGATAGTGACTGGGAACTGCTTACAGGATACTGACTGGGAACTGCTTACAGGATAGTGACTGGGAACTGCCTACAGGATAGTGACTGGGAGCTGCCTACAGGATAGTGACAGGGAAATGACTACAGGATAGTGACTGCAAACTGCGTACAGGATAGTGACTGGGAACTGCCTACAGGAGAGTGACTGGGAACTGCTTGCAGGATAGTGACTGGGAACTGACTACAGGATAGTGGCTGGAAACTGCCCGCCGGATAATGACTGGGAGCTGCCTACGGGAGTGTGAGTGGGAACTGCCTACAGGATAGTGACCGGGAACTGCGTACTGGATAGTGACCGGGAACTGCCTACAGGATCGTGACTGGGACCTGATGACAGGATAGTGACTGGGAACTAACTACAGGATAGTGACTTGGAACTGCCTATATGATAGTGACTGGGAGCTGCCTCCAGGAGAGTAACTGGGAACTGCCTACAGGATCGTGACTGGGTACTGCCTGCAGGATCGTGACTGGGTACAGCTTACAGGATAGTTACTGGGAGCTGCCTACAGGATAGTGACTGGGAACTGCTTTCAGGATAGTGACTGGAAACTGCTCAGTGGATAGTGACTGGGAACTGCGTACAGGATACTGACTGGGAACTGCTTACAGGATAGTGTCTGCGAACTGACGATAGGATCGTGACAGGGAACTGTCTGCAGGATAGTGAGTGGGAGCTGCCTACAGGGTAGTGACTGGGAACTGCCTGCAGACTGGGAAATGCCGATGGGATAGTGACTGGGAGCTGACTACAGGATAGTGACTGGGTGCTGCTTACAGGATAGTGACTGGGAACTGCTTTCAGATTAATGGCTGGGAAGTACTTACAGGATAGTGACTGGGAACTGCCTACAAGATAGTGACTGGGAACTGCCTGCAGAATATTGACTTGGAACTACTTTCAGGTTAGTTGCTGGGAAGTACTTACAGGATATTGGCTGGGAACCGCTAACAGGACAGTGAGTGGGAACTGCCTACAGGGTAATGACTGGGAGCTGCCTACAGGATTGTGACTGGGAAATGTGTATAGGATCGTGACTGGGAACTGCCAACAGGATCGTGACTGGGAAGTACGTACAGGACAGTGACTGGGAGTTGCCTACACGATAGTGACTGGGAACTGACTACACGATAGCGGCTGGGAACTGACTACACAATAGCGGCTGGGAACTGCCTACAGGATAGTGACCGGGAACTGCGTACAGGATACTGACTGGGAACTGCTTACAGGATAGTG
>NW_025180069.1:0-758 GCF_004010195.1 Chiloscyllium plagiosum | reverse complement strand
ACCCTAGTGAGGAGTGCGAACCCAGCACGGAGCAGATTGAACCCCAGTGAGGACTGCGAGCCCAGCACAGAGGAGATTAAACCCTAGTGAGTAGTGCGAGCCCAGCACAGAGGAGATTGAAACCTCTTGAGGAGTGCGAGCCCAGAACGGAGGAGATTGAAACCTAGTGAGGAGTGTGAGCCCAGCACAGAGGAGATTGAATCCTAGTCACGAGTGTGAGCCCAGCACAGAGGAGTTTGAATCCTAGTCACGAGTGCGAGCCCAGCACAGAGGATTTTGAATCCTAGTGAGGAGTGTGAGCTCAGCACAGAGGAGATTGAACCCTAGTGAGGAGTGCGAGCCCAGCACAGAGGTGATTGATCGCTAGTGAGGAGTGCGAGCCCAGCACAGAGGGGATTGTACCCTAGTGAGGAGTGTGAGCCCAGCACAGAGGAGATTGTACCCTAGTGAGGAGTGTGAGTCCAGCACAGAGGAGATTGAACCCTAGTGAGGAGTGCGACCCCAGTACAGAGGAGATCGATCCCTAGTGAGGAGTGCGAGCCCAGCACAGAGGAGATTGAACCCTAGTGAGAAGTGTGAGCCCAGCACAGAGGAGATTGAACCCGAGTGAGGAGTGCGAGCCCAGCACAGAGGTGATTGAACCTTCGTCAGGAGTGTGAGCCCAGCACAGAGGAGTTTGAATCCTAGTCACGAGTGCGAGCCCAGCACAGAGGAGTTTGAATCCGAGTGAGGAGTGCGAGCCCAGCACAGAGGAGATT
>NW_025180068.1:1660-2338 GCF_004010195.1 Chiloscyllium plagiosum | reverse complement strand
TGTAGACAGGGTGGTGAAGAAGGCGTTTACCATTCTCAGATCGAGGTGTCGGGATGTCATGTTGAGGTTGTACATGACATTGGTGAGGCCACGTTCGGAGTCCAGACTACAGCCCGGCTCTTGGAAGGGAAGTATTAAACTGGAGAGAGAGTGGAAAATATTTCCAGGGAGGTTACCAGGTCCTGGAGGTTTTGGGCTCTCAGGAGAGGTTGGGTATTTCATCCCTGGAGATTGGGAGGTTGAGGGGTGACCTTATCGGGGTGTATATAATCAAGAGGGGCATGGATAAGGTGAACAGCAAAAGTCTGTATCCCCAGGACAAAGAAATTCACAACTACAGAGCATTAACTTTAAGAGGAGAAAGATTTAAAAGAGACCTAAGGGGCGACTTTTTCACGCAGAGAGTGGTACGTGTATGGAATGAGGAAGTGGTGGAGGCTGGTACAATTGCAACATTTAAGAGGCATCTGGATGGGTATATGAATAGGAAGGGTTTGGAGGGATGTGGGCCGGGTGCTGGCAGGTGGGACTAGTTCAGTTTGGGGAGCCTGTTGGCATGGATACGTTGGACCAACTGGTCCATTTCCATGCTGTATGACTCTATGTGAGAGATGAAGAGAGAGACAGACAGAGAGGCAGAGAGAGAGAGAGACAGAGAGACAGAGACAGACAGAGGCA
>NW_025180068.1:0-793 GCF_004010195.1 Chiloscyllium plagiosum | reverse complement strand
CACACGTACCACCCTCTGTGTGAAAAAGTTGCCCCTTAGATCTCTTTAATATCTTTCCCCTCTCACCCTAAACCTATGCCCCTCTAGTTCTGGACTCCCCCACCCCAGGGAAAAGACTTTGCCTATTTACCCTATCCATGCCCCTCATAATTTTATAAACCTCTATAAGGTCACCCCTCAGCCTCCGACGCTCCGAGGAAAACAACCCCAGCCTGTTCAGCCTCTCCCTGTAGCTCAGACCCTCCAACCCTGGCAACATCCTTGTAAATCTTTTCTGAACCCTTTCAAGTTTCACAACATCTTTCCGACAGGAGGGAGACCAGAATTGCACACAATATTCCAACAGTGGCCCAACCAATGTCCTCAGTGGGAGAGGGGAATATATCGACAGAGCAAAAAAAAACCCCAAAGGATTCCTGCCTCTGGAATTCCTTTGGATCCTCTGTGTTTGGATTGAATCCAGGCTGGACTGAGACCTGGAGGTATGTGGTTGTGAGAACCCCACTGAACGTCAGGGACTTGACCATTATAGATAAAGTGCTGCTTAATTCCTCTGAGAGAAACCCCTTTTCATCACTGATGACCACAATTAACTGAGGATTTGAAAAGACATCCACAGGGCGGTATGAATAGGAAGGGTTTGGGGGGATATGGGCCAAGTGCTGGCAAATGGGACTGGATTAATTTGGGATATCTGGATGAATTGAACCGAAGGGTCTGTTTCGGTGTTGTGTGTCACTATATCTCCTTCCCCCAGCCTCCAGAGGGAGCCAGTGAGGGACTGAGTGACCCA
>NW_025180067.1:0-2337 GCF_004010195.1 Chiloscyllium plagiosum | reverse complement strand
TATCTCATTGCTACGCATTATAAGATGATTTTTTGGATTACCTTTCTTGGGTGGAAGAGGGGAATTACCAACTGTAGAGTTCAATGATAACTTTTTTAAAAAAAAACTATATTGTGGCGTTTGTCTCTTCTTTGTCTGTCCTTAGGAAGAAGGCTCTGTTGACCCAGATACCTCCACATGAGTTCGACAACCGGGTGATTGGATCCTGATCAAGACCTGGAAAGATACCAAACTCCACCCGAGCTGGGAGGGACCATTCCTAACCCTCCTCACGCCTGAGACACTTATCCGGACTGCTGAGAAAGGGTGGAGCCATCACATTCGCGTCAAAGGTCCTGTGAAAACCCGATTGGCGGAGTGGCATGCTCATCCTCCAGGCAACCCTCTGAAAGTTAAGCTGAGAAAGAGGGAATGAACTAAGATAAAAGACTCTTTTAATGTTTGCTGATATATATATTGTATTGATTGTAAGGGTTGCGTGGATTCACCTCTCCCTGGCACCTAAAAAGATTAAGATAGGGCGATAGGCAGGGTTCCGAGATGGGTGGGTACTGGTATAGTATTATAACGTTAGTAGTCCTAACTCTTCAAGGAAACAGGAAAAATCACTTTACTACACTATGCCAAAAATATGCTAAAAAAGAGGGACTTGCCGACGGTTGAGTCTGTGCAGAGGTCCCACACCATGGCTAATCTGGGATCCTGACCTCGGTAATACCGCTCACCAAAAGAGAAGTGTATGATGTACAACAATTTGACTCAGGCTCATATAATACAAAGTGGGAAGATGAAAGGAGCAAATATAACTTTGCGGGATGGTTCCCAAAGCCAACCCCACAGAATTTCCCCACAGAAAGGAGCCGTGAATACCCCCTGTTTCTATAATCAGAATAACGCCACACCCTTCCAATTAGAAAAATCATCTTGTGTCTACACCAGCCAAGCCACTGCCATGACCACTCCCCGAATATTAAACAGAACATATTAGGTATGTGGTTTGAAGGCCTATCCATTTAGTCCTGATAAAAATAATACATTCGCGTGACCGAATGTGTAGAAATAAAAACTGCCCCAAAACCAGTAAGGCTGGAGTGGCTGCTGTTACCTTGCTTATATTGTTCTTCACCTCCGAATAGAAAAACATGAGTCCAACCTGAGAAAGGAGGGCGGATAAGATGTAAGACCCGAGAGGTCTTTCAAGGAGACCGTCTGTTGTGGACACTACTCCCAAACTACGGCACGACAAGGGCAGGGGTGGAAATACAGAAACTGGTGGCTGCCCTTGAAAATGTAATTAAAGATATTGCCGGCGCAATGGGAGAAACTCAATCGCAGGTATCGGCCATAACCACCGAAATGATAGCAACAAGACTAACAGCTTTACAGAATCGAATGGCTTTAGACTACCTCTTGGCCGATAAAGGGGGAACCTGTGCGCTGATTGGTAAGGAATGCTGCAAATTCATCCCAGATACCTCTTCCATCGATGAAGATAAGGCAGAAATACTAATGAAAAAGATCAAGAACAAAAGAGAAATTGCGGATGAATTCCGAAAAGATGAAAGATGGTGATGGGGTTATTGGGGACTGACCGGTTGGGGAAAATGGTTAGCTAATTTAGGCATTTATGTATTACTAATAATAGTAGGTTTAATAATAGGATTTAACGTGTTAAAGTGGATAATGAATAAGTTGATAATGTTCTTAGGAGGACAACAATCAATGATGATCATGACAAAAGTAAGCTCACAAGAAAGAGAGAGTAATAGATTTCTCCTAGAGTTTAAAAAAAACAGACTTAGGAGAGCAGAAACGGCAGGATTGTGAACCTCTACACCTTAGGGTGAAAAGAGGGCAGAAAATAAAAATTGCAAAAACAACAAATGGTAAAAGAAAAGAAATGGGGGAGTTGATAGAAATGGGGAAAAGCGTTGTTTTTGCAGATATAGAAAAAGCATACAGAAAAGGGGTACAGCAAGAGAACTATTAACTCTGCAGGTATTTAGGGAAGAGTATCTCTACTTTTCAGTGTATACTTGTGGTTAATTAAATACTAACTTTGGTGTGTAATTATTATTGCAAATAAGTGCTTTCTAAAAATTATGTTTTCAGCAAAAAACTGCGATAACCGAAATGTTTGGGCTATACAAAATGATACAAGTTAATGAAATGTCCGAGGATGGAATATACCGGCAGAATTGATACAAAATGTTAAACCAGATCTTGATGTACTGTCGACAAAATAATGTGTGTGTCAGCACTTACAGAGAGGAAGGTTGCCAATCTGGGGAAGGGGGAAGTCAGAAGGGTGGAGCGCAGCTGGGCAGTGGTATGGCA
>NW_025180066.1:1867-2337 GCF_004010195.1 Chiloscyllium plagiosum | reverse complement strand
AGAGAGAGGGGTAAGAGAGAGGGGTGAGAGAGAGAGGCTGAGAGAGATGTGTGTGAGAGAGAGGGGTGAGAGAGAGGGATCAGAGAGAGAGGGATGAGAGAGAGCGAAGAGAGGGATCAGAGAGAGAGGGATGAGAGAGAGCGAGGGGTGAGAGAGAGGGACTGTGAGAGAGATCAGGGTGGGAGAGACTGGGGAGAGAGAGGGGCTGATGGGGAGAGAGAACGGCTGAGAGAGAGAAGGGCTGCCAAAGAGAGGGAGAGAGAAGGCGTGAGAGAGAGAGGCTGAGAGAGAGGTGTGAGAGAGGAAGAGACGGGTTAGAGAGAGAAGGTTGAGAGAGAGGGGTGACAGATAGAGGGGTGAAAGAGAGAGAGGAGTGAGGGAGCGAGGGGGTGTGAGAGAGATAGGGGGTGAGAGAGAGAGACAGGCTGACAGAGAGAGAGGGTGAGAGAGAGAAGCGGTGTGAGAGAGAG
>NW_025180066.1:0-1477 GCF_004010195.1 Chiloscyllium plagiosum | reverse complement strand
GTGGTGGACCCACAAGGTCCTTAGGGAGGGAATTCCAGGAGTTTGAGTCAGTAGGTCTCATTCCCTTGCATTTATTCTGCTCATTGGATGTTGGCTATGCATCCCAATTCTGTATGGATTCTCAGAACGGAATATGTTTTGTCGAAACAGTTACAAGTGCCACAGTTGCTCAGTGGTTAGCACTGTTACCTCACAGCGCCAGAGTGGGTTTGATTCCACTCCTGAGCGACTGTCTGTGTGGTGTTTGTACATTCTCCCTGCATCTGCATGGGTTTTCTTCCACTGTTCAATGGTGCACATTTTTGACAGATTGCCCATAGTGTCGAGGGATATTCAGGTTAGCTGGAATAGCCATGGGAAATGCAGGGTTTCAGGGATATCATCAGGGGATGGATCTGTGTTGGATTCTCTTCAGAGGGTCATTGTGGATTCGATGGGCTGAAGGGCCGGTTTCTGCTTTGTAGGGATTCTATGATATCACTTATCAGCCATGTGACAATCGGTTTGACCAATGTACAAAATGGCTTTCGCTGAAACATCAGGCTACTCTGACAACAAACATAACCAGCTTTTAAAATTAGGTTTGTAATTCATTGTATAAGCTTGTTTCCATTCTAAAGACTGGGTGGGGGGAGGGGGAATGGGTGAAATGTCGCGGCCTCCTTGCTAAAACACAGATAGACAGCCAAGAGATGCTGGGTATATTGGACAAGTTATACTCCCAAATCACAAAAGCCAGACAGCAGCCAGATGGTTATCCCATCAGCAGAATGTCAAAGGCAGCAGGTCCCCTGGGCAGACATATCCCTAACAACGTCTCCACCAAACAAAGGAGGGCCCAGATAGGAAGGCACCGGGTCCTGCTACACAAAGAAACTAACAGGAACAAGCCATCCAAATGATCAGCAACGCTTCAAACTATTAACAGATTCTCCTGACTGGCCAGAAGGATAGAAAGTTCTGGGAAACCATCCAGAAATGAACAAAACCAGGGATCACCTGCAGACTGATCTCTTGAATTTTCTGGAGGCTTTCTGAGGTGACCAACATGGCAAGGGACAGAGACCAGCTCACCATCCAGAGAGAGGGAGAGAGAGAGGGAGAGAGAGAGACAAGCTAAAGGAAACCCCAGGAGCATGGGAAAGAGGGAGTGTGAAAACCCATTGAGAGAAAGGGAGCTGGAACCACCTGGAATACTGAGTGTTACCCCTTCAGTCTGTCCATGCTTCAACGCCTGTTTCTCTCAGTCTGACTTCCCCTTCTCTCTTTGTCCTTCTCTCTCCCTGTCTGTCTCTTTCTCTCAATCTGCCTTTCTCTCACACCCTCCCTCTCATTGTCTGTCTCTGCCCCATCTTTCTCTCATCCCCCTTCTCCATCCCCACTCTCTCTACCTCTCTTTTTCTCACCCTCCCTTTCTCTTTTTCTTTATTTCAGACCTGAAAGAGCTCACCCAATTTTGAACCCCCTAAAAACAATT
>NW_025180065.1:1795-2337 GCF_004010195.1 Chiloscyllium plagiosum | reverse complement strand
GAGGTTGTCCATTTTGGAAAGACAAATAAGAATCAGGAATACAGGGTTAACGATAGGGTTCTTAGTGAGGTGGAGGGACAGTGGGATCTTGGGGTCTATGTTCATAAATCTTTGAAAGTTGCCACTCAGGTGGATAGAGCTTGTAAGAAGGCCTATGGTGTATTTGCGTTGATTAGTAGAGGGATTGAATTCAAGAGTCGTGAAGTGATGTTGCAACTGTACAGGACTTTGGGGAGGCCACATTTGGAGTACTGTGTGCAGTTCTGGTCGCCTCACTTTAGGAAAGATGTGGATGCTTTGGAGAGGGTGCAGAGAAGATTTACCTGGATGTTTCCTGGAATGGAAAATAGGTCGTACGAGGATCGGTTGAGAGTGCGAGGCCTTTTCTCGTTGGAACGGCGAAGGATGAGGGGTGACTTGATAGAGGTTTAGAGGATGATCAGAGGAATAGATAGAGTAGATAGTCAGAAACTTTCTCCCCGGGTACAACAGAGTGTTACAAGGGGACATAAATTTAAGGTGAAGGGTGGAAGGTATAGGGG
>NW_025180065.1:0-729 GCF_004010195.1 Chiloscyllium plagiosum | reverse complement strand
GGCACATCGAATAAAGGAGATGTGGCAATCGCTGATACCAATGTTGCATGCAATCATTTTAACGAGGAATGTGTGAACATCCTGTACTATATTAGGAGGTAGGGAGTGTGTAGAATGCATTGGACTCTCTCCCCAATGACCTCCCCAGACGGAAGTGATAAGGATTTCCGAACAAAGTTCGATGTCTAAACACATGACACGGGAGGCCTCTTGAAAACCTCTCCAAAATAGTAGAAAATAACAGCAACATGCGGAATTGGGAATGCTGTCTTTAATGACAGAGAACGTGTGGAAGTGGGGACACTGCAAGAACAAGGAGACTTTTATGTGGAAGTCAAAATAACAGGGGAATCTGGAAGCGGGAATATTGTCTGAAGAGAGAGGGACAGGTGGAAGTGCAAATTTTGCTGATCATACCAGTGAACACTTGGAAGTGGGAATCGTGTCCAATAAAAACAGAGAACATTTTGAAGCTGGAATATCTCAAAAATAACAAAGAAATGTGTAAGTAGGAATGTTGTCCAAAATAATTGGAATATGTCGAAGTGATAATACTGTTTAAACCAACAGCAAAATGTGGCTATTGGAATGTCATCTCAAATGAAATGATCGTGAGGATGTGGGAATTGTTTTGAAAATAACAGGAGGATTTTTGAGGTGGGAATGCTGTCTGAAGTTGATTTAATTATTCATTGCTATATTTATTGTCACTCGTATCTCGTTCCTAAA
>NW_025180064.1:0-2337 GCF_004010195.1 Chiloscyllium plagiosum | reverse complement strand
TAGTTCCCTGGCTTGTCTTTACCACCCTTCTTAGAAGGTGGCACCGCGTTTGCCAACCTCCAGTTTTCCGGCACCTCACCTGTGACTATCGATGATACAAATATTTCAGCAAGAGCCCAGCAATCACTTCTCTTGCTTCCCATAGCTTTCTCGGGTACATCTGAACAGGTCCTGGAGGCGTAAACAAAGACTAGATAAGAAATATGAAGTTGAAAAAGAGACGTTACTGTTGCAGGAGTTTGGAAACACAGTTCCAGACATAACAAGATATATGTGGATAAGCAGAATGTTCATGAAGTGAGAAGAACGGCAGAGAAGGCAGATAAATATGCACTTGCGTCCAAGTCGAAATTGAGGTTCCATTAGGAATTTCATTCTGTGTAGACATTTGGAGAAGGTGGTAACCTTCATTGCCAAGTAAAGAGTGAATCAAACCGGGAATAGTTTACGACAGGTGAATAAAGAAGATAAAAATGCTGAAAAGGAGTTGAAAAGTCTCATGTATTAGCACTTTAATGGAGTGGAACACAGCATTACATTGCCAATGGTTTAAGAAAGGCACGGGGAAAGGCACTGCTTTTATTGCAGTCAGGTTTTTCACCCAATGTCACAGTGCCTATCGTTGAAGAAAGGCTCTATGGGAAAAGAAGTAGTGAAAGAGTCAAAGCCAGTGGCGTTCGTGGACATATTAAACAAAACAGAAGAAAACTCGAAGAGAAGCACGCGAGTGCACATCCTATACGATGCCTGGGTGTTGCATTAAAGCCTGATCTCGATCAAGAGTCAACTCTGTGGGCAATGTTTACTCAGAAACAATCAGGGACAGAAGAGAAATAATTTCAACTTTTAAGCGATATATTATCTGGTCAATAACTAATACTGAGAGCTGAAAATATTCTCACTCTTCCTGACAGGTTGCCCGAGACGATGATATTTGGTGAAATAAATGTAAAGGAATTCAACTTTCCCCTTTGTAGGATCAAGTTGGAGAGGCCAATCAAGTCTACTGAAGTAACAGTGCCAATGATGGACAGAGTGTCTATTTCTGGAATAAAGGTTGTTGTTGCAAACTACCTGGCAGGGTCCAGGAGCGAGTGACGTTCCTTGTGTTGCATAAGCGAAAGGAAGATCAGTGAAGTGATGAGTTTGATGAAAAAATCCTGGCATTTTCCCAGACTGTGAAATAGCAAAAGTCGAGAGTATTGTGCTGGAAAAGCACAGCAGGGCAGGCAACATCGGAGGGGAACGATAATCTATGTTTGGGCCAAAAGCCCTCCATTACAAATGAGGCTGTGAGGTGAGGGTCCTGACAGATAAATGTGAGGCGGTGGGGCTTGGTGCCAAGAAAGTTAAGAGTGCAATAAGCTGATGGAAGTGGCGGTATTGGTGACATGTTACAGAGGAGGGTGGAGTGGATTTTTAGCAAGAAAGATGGACATCCAGGCGGTGCTGAGTCAGAAGTTGGGAATGAGGATAAAGTGTGGGAGAGGAAATGAGGAAGCTGTATTAGGAGGGTCCTAACGTTCTTCCTCCAAGAATTGGTTGGTTAGGGAGTGGGGATGGAGGAAGTCCAAGACCTGCATTCCCTCGGAAGAGTTGGAAGAGGTGTTGAAATGTTTGGCTACGGGTCGGTGGGGTTGGTTGGTGCAGATGTCCCGATGATGTTCTCTGATGCACCCTTGTCTTCCCAGTGGAGTGGAGGCCACATCAAGAGCAATTGATACGGTAAATGACATATGTGTGGGCAAGTAAAACTCTGATGGATGTGGAAGACTGTTCTGGGGCTTTCGATGAAGGTCAGGAGGAAGTGTAGGCACGGGTTATCGAAGTCCTGTGCTAGCAGCACATGGTGCTGCGTGTTGACGGTGCCCTTGTGGGGGGCAGCGACTTGACTTGGCAGTCACGGAAGGAGCGATGTTCGGGAGAGCGGATTGGGGTACAAGGGAGATATATCTCTGTTGGTGGGATCCGTTTGTACGTTGCGGAACTGGCAGAGGATGATACAGTGTACATGTCGGTTGGTGCGGGGGAAGCTGAAAATCGAGGAGGAGAGGGTTTATGCCCATGTTGCAGTTGTAGTGATAGGGTTCAAGGGCGAATTCCGGGAAGTGGAAAATATGCGCTCGATACCATCATACCGTGCAGAGTTGAAATTGCTATCTTTGATGAAGAAGGCCATCTGGTTCATTCTGTGGTTGGACTGGTCCACCTGGGATCAGATGCGATGGAGATGGAGGATTTGGGAATGAGGGATAGAGTTATTACAGTAGGCATGGTGGGAGGAGGTGCAGTCCAGGTAGCTGGTTGATAACGTGGTTTTGTAGAGATATCATTGTT
>NW_025180063.1:0-2337 GCF_004010195.1 Chiloscyllium plagiosum | reverse complement strand
TGAATAGGCTGGGCCTGTTTTCCCTGGAGTGTTGGAGGCTGAGGGGTGATCTTATTGAAGTTTATGAAATCATAAAGGACATGGATAGGACAAGTAGACAAAGTCTTTTCCCTGGGGTTGGGGGATTCCAGAACTAGAGAGCATAGCTTTAGAGTGAGACGGGAAAGATATAAAAAAGAGACCTAAGGGGCACCTTTTTCACGCCGAGGGTAGTGCTGGTATGGAATGAGCTGCCAGAGAAAGTGGCGGAAGCTGGTACAATTGCAACATTTAAAAGACACCTGGATGGGTATATGAATAGGAAGGATTTAAAGGGATATGGATCAAGTGCTGCAAATAGGACTAGATTAGGTTGGGATATCTGGTCAGCATGGACAAGTTGAACCAAAGGGTTTGTTTTCATGCTGTCTGTCTCTATGACTCTATTTTGGCACAAAGTTATGTTTAAAATATTGCTCCAGAACTATTATAAAACATTGAATAATCACTCGATCACCTGCTTAATCAGGTGACAGGATAACATTTCAAAAAAGAAATTATCAGCAAAAAAAGAAAAAATGCATTCTTTAATCAATTATTAATGAAGGAAACTGATTTTATTAGTTCATGATTCTTATTGATATCTTCAACTATTTTAATCTAAAGTTTTGATTCAGACTGGAATTTTTCATCTTCCCTTTCTGTTCATAATCAGTGTGTTAAATTCTGTACTTGAATAAATCTGGATAACGATAATTAGAAACTAAACTAAAGTAAAGAATAAGCGATACATTCTAAACTTCACTTAGGTTTTGGTTGTTCCATTAAAAACAATCAAGCAGTGTGTAAAACTAACTGTAGGTTCATTTGAGCCCGTATCGTGCTGCTAATCAAATTCATATATTCTATATTTCTCAACTTATTTTTGCACACCTTCTGCAAAAATTCTTTTTATTCTGGTCTGAAATAATTTTTGAATGCTTGTCCACTAGTATTCCATTTAGAGGAATGTGTGAGCATGGTTCATCTTTGTGATTGCTAATGTATACAGGGTAGGAAAGACTATCAGCTGATTTCATGGCCATCAGTCAGCCATTCCGATTCCCCTCCTAAAAAGGGCAAGAGAACTGTGAATTGTAAACAAATCATGATTTTTTTGTTTTAAAAAATCTTTTCCATCTCTACGTGTTAAGAAATTTCTATAAGCTTCCAGGTTCACACATTATTTTACAGAACAATTGACTCTTACCCTATTAAGCAGTAATAATCAAGATATCAAGTCTGGCTATAGCTCAGAACTCTCAGGCCAAGAATCATCATGCTGACCTTATTTCATCTTCTCCAGTATTATATTGTCCTTTCTAAATTTGAAGGATAGGAAATAAATAAGGTCATACCAAATTCTTATATAAGGAGAAAATGAGGACTGTAGATGCTGGAGATCAGAGTAGACAGCACAGCAGGTCAGGCAGCATCCGAGGAGCAGGAGAATTGATGTTTTGGGCATAAGCCCTTCATCAGGAATGAGACTTGTGGGCTGGGGAGCTGAGAGATAAATGGGAGTGGCGGTGGGGCTGGGGGGAAGGTACCTAATAATGTGATACGTGGATGAAGTTGGGGGAGAAGGTGATAGGTTGGAGAGGAGGGTGGAGATAGGTTGGAGAGGAGGGTGGAGCAGATAGATGGGAAAGGTGATTGACAGGTCAGGAGGGGGGTGCCGAGTTGGAGGCTTGGGACTGGGATAATGTGCGGGGAGGGGAAATGAGGAAACTGGTGAAATCCATATTGATCCTGTGTGGTTGCAGGATCCCAATGTGGAATATGAGGCGTTCTTCCTCCAAGTGTCAGGTGGTAAGGGTTTGGCAATGGAGGAGGCCCAGGACCTGCATGTCCTTGATGGAGTGGGAGGGAGAGTTGAAGTGTTCAGCCACGGGGTGGTGGCGTTGGTTGGTGCTTGTGTCCCAGAGATATTCTCTGAAATTATCTGCAAGTTGGCATTCTGTCTCTCCAATGAGAGGAGACCACATCAAGTGCAACAGATACTGTGGATAACATTGGTGAAGGTACAGATAAATTTCTGTTGGATGTGAAAGGATCTTTTAAGGCCTTGGACGGAGGTGAGAGGAGAGGTGTGGGCACAGGGTTTGTACATCCTGCGGTGGTAGGGAAAGGTGCCGGGAGTGTGGTGTGGACTGGTGGGGGACGTGGACCTGACGAGGGAGTTGCAGAGGGAATGGTCTCTCCGGAGTGCTGATAGAGTGGGGAGGGAAATAGATCTCTGGTGGTGGGGTCTGTTTGTAAGTGGCGGAAATGGCAGAGGGTGATGCGATGTATACAGAGGTTGGTAGGGTGGAAGGT
>NW_025180062.1:1174-2337 GCF_004010195.1 Chiloscyllium plagiosum | reverse complement strand
CTGACAGTGCATATTCCGGACCGTGCACATTCTGGGCAGTGCACACGATGCACATTGCACACTTGGGTAGCACACACTCCATACAGTGCACACTCCGGACAATGCACCCTCCGGACAGTGCACACTCTGGATAGCGCACACTCTGGACAATGCACACTCCGGACAATGCACACTCCGGACAGTGCACACTCCGGACAATGCAAACTATGTACGGCACACACTCCGAATAGCGCACACTCTGGACAATGCACACTCTGGACAGTGCACACTCTGGACAAGGTACACTCTGGACAGCGCACACTCCGGACAATGCACACTCCAAGCAGTGCACACTCCCAACAGTGCACAATCCGGACAGTGCACACTCCGGTCAGTGCACACTCCAGGCAGAGCACACTCCGGACAATGCACACCCCAGACAGCGAACACTCCGGACAGCGCACACTCTGGACAATGCACGCTCTGGACAATGCGCACGCCGGGAAGTGAACACTATGACAGCGCACACTCCGGGCAGTGAACGCTCCGAACAGTGCACACTCTGCGCAGTGAAAACTCCGGACAGTGCAAACGCCGGGCTGTGCACACTCTGGACAATGCACAGTCCGGGCAGTGCACACTCTGGACAATGCAAACTCCAGACCGCGCAAACTCCAGACAATGCACACTCCGAATAAGACACACTCCAGACAGCGCACACTCCAGCCAGTGCACCCTCAAGACCGTGCACATTCTGGACAGTGCACACTCCAGACAGTGCACATTGACAGCGCACACTCCAGACAATGCACGCACCGGATAGTGCACACTCCGGGCAGTGCACACTCCAGGCAGCGCACACTCCAGACAACGCACACTCCGGATAGGACACACTCCAGACAGCGCACACTCCAGGCAGTGCAGACTCCAGACAGTGCAGACACCAGACAGTGCACACTCTGGACAGTGCACACTCCAGACAGTGCACACTTCGCATAGTGCACACTCCGGACAGTGCACACTCCAGACAGCACAGACTCCAGACAGTGCACACTCCAGAGAGTGCACACTCCAGACAGCGCACACTCCAGACAGCGCACACCCCACACAGTGCAGACTCCAGACAGTGCACACTCCAGAGAGTGCACACTCCGGACAGCGCACACTCCAGACAGCGCACACCC
>NW_025180062.1:0-1105 GCF_004010195.1 Chiloscyllium plagiosum | reverse complement strand
AGTGAACACTCCGGACAGCGAACACTCTGGACAATGCACACTCTGGACAATGCACACGCCGGGAAGTGAACACTCCGGGCAGTGCACACCCCGTACAGTGCACACTCCGGGCAGTGAACACTCCGGACAGTGGAAACGCCGGGCTGTGCACACTCTGGACAATGCACGCTCTGGACAATGCACACGCTTGGAAGTGAACACTCCGACAGCGCACAGTCCGGGCAGTGAACACTCCGGACAGCGAACACTCTGGACAATGCACACTCTGGACAATGCACACGCCGGGAAGTGAACACTCCGGACAGCGAACACTCCGGACAGCGAACACTCTAGACAATGCACACTCTGGACAATGTACACGCCGGGAAGTGAACACTCCGGGCAGTGCACACCCCGTACAGTGCACACTCCGGGCAGTGAACACTCCGGACAGTGGAAACGCCGGGCTGTGCACACTCTGGACAATGCACAGTCCGGGCAGTGCACACTCCAGACAATGCAAACTCCAGACAATGCAAACTCCAGACAGTGCACACCCCAGACAGTGCACACCCCAGACAGTGCACACTCCAGACAATGCAAACTCCAGACAATGCAAACTCCAGACAGTGCACACCCCAGACAGTGCACACGCCAGACAGTGCACACCCCAGACAGTGCACACTCCAGACAATGCAAACTCCAGACAGTGCACACTCTCCAAACAGTACACACTCCAGACAGTGCACACTCTCCAAACAGTGCACACTCCAGACAGTGCACACTCCAGACAGTGCAAACTCCAGACAGCGCAAACTCCAGACAGCGCACACTCCAGACAATGCACACTCCGAATAAGACACACTCCAGACAGCGCACACTCCAGCCAGTGCACCCTCAAGACAGTGCACATTCTGGACAGTGCACACTCCAGACAGTGCACACTCCTGACAGTGCATATTCCGGACCGTGCACATTCTGGGCAGTGCACACGATGCATATTGCACACTGGGGTAGCACACACTCCATACAGTGCACACTCCGGACAGCGAACACTCCAGACAGGGCAAACACCAGACAGTTAACACTCCAGACAGTGCACACTCCAGACAGCTACAACTCCGAA
>NW_025180061.1:0-2337 GCF_004010195.1 Chiloscyllium plagiosum | reverse complement strand
AAGTTAACCATTGAGAGACATTGTATTTTTGTGTTGCCAAATTTCTCGGAAAGAAACATTATTCGAACCTAGGAATTCTGTACACTCTCCAGTTAAGGGTGATGCCTGAGGAATCTGTACAGAATCTGTTCGTTTGGATTAACGATGAGTGGAATTCCGCTCCCCTGTCTCATTTCTGGTTCATCCTGCCATTACCACTTACCGAATATTAGGCATCATTCTAGGTGACCTGTGCCTTCGTCATGTGCAGTTTCGTTTTGTACTGATCAAATTATTAAACTTCAAAATCTCAGATTACCAACATGCTTTCTGTTCGTGTCCTCGTTCCCATGATTCCTAATTCATTCGTTCGACCACTATTCTTTTCCATTCATAATTGTCCTTTAATTAAATTGCTAGCTGCAGCATTCTCCATGGTCGGCTATTCCACATAGTTTGGAGATATGGTATTGGAAGTGATTTAACGGTTTGGATAAGAAATTGGCTAGCTGTAAGAAGACAGAAGGCGGTCGATGACGGGAATTGTTCATCCTGGAGTTCAGTTTCTAGTTGTGCACCACAATGATCTGTTTTGGGGTCAATGCCGTTTGTCATTTTTATAAATGACCTCGACGAGGGCGTAGAAGGAAGGGTCAGTAAATTCACGATGACTTTAAGGGCGGTGGAGTTATGGATAGGGCCGAAGAGCTTTGCATGTTTCAGAGGAGATAGATAAGCTGAAGAGCTGGTCTGAGAGGTGGCAAATAGAGTTTAATGCGGAAACATGTGAGGTGATCCACTTTGGAAGGAGCAACATTTCTAAAGTGTACTGGGCTCATTGTAAGATTCTTGGTCGTGTTGATGAGCATGGAGATCTTACAATCCATGCACATAGATCTCTTAAAGTGGCCACCCAAGCTTATATGGTTTCTGAAGAAGGGCTTATGCCCGAAACGTCGATTGTTCTGTTCCCTGGATGCTGTCTGACCTGCTGCGCTGTTCCAGCAACACATTTTCAGCCCCGTATATGGTTGTTAAGAAGGCGTACGGTGCGTTAGCTTTAATTGTGAGAGGAACTGAGTTGTGGAGCCACTAAGTCATGTTGCAGCTGTACAAGACGCTGGTGCAGCTGCACTTGGATGATTGCACATAGTTCTGGTCACTGCATTGTAGGAAGGATGTGGAAGCTAAGGAAGCAGAGGAAATTTACTACGATGTTTCCTTGTATGGAGGAAAGGTCTTACGAGGAAAAGCTGATGAAATTGAGGCTGTTTTCGTTAGAAAGCAAAAGCTTGTAAGGTGACTTAATTAAGACATATAAGATAATCAAAAGGTTAGCCAGGGAGAATAGTAAGAGTCTGTTTCCTTGGATGGTGATGGCGAGCACGAGTGGACATAGTTTTTGAATTGGGGGTTGATAGATATAGGATCGATGGCAGAGGAAGTTTCTTTACTCTCAGAGTATTATCGGAGTGGAACAACCTGACTTCAACAGGAGTGGACTCACTACATTTATGGGTATTTACATGGTCATTGGATAAACATATGGGTTAAAACGGAATAGTGTAGGTTACATGGGCTTCAGATTGATTCCACATCTTAGCGCAAATTCAAGGTTTGAAGGGCCTGTACTGCATTGTTATGTCCTAAGTGTGACTGTTGAGAGTTCAACACCTTTTTAACGTCCTGACGTCGCATAAAAGTTATAACAGTTACACAAGGTAGATTGTCTACACAAAAGTTGAAATAAATGTTTTATTTTTAGTTTACGAAAATTCAAAATGTGAAGAACCTTCCGTTATTTGTTTCCAGGACAAAGTGAAATCAAAATCGAAGTACATCCTACCATGCCCACCCGCACCTTGCTAATTCTGGTAAGCGATGTGTCATCAATGCATGTCATTCTATCCTCTTCCAAAGCATCAGAGTTGAAAAGCAGGCTGTTGTGATTTGCCAATCCCTTTGCATAAAGCCAATTTTCTTGAATTCCCTCAACCTTTGTGCTATTTTGAGAGACTTACTGTGCAATCGGTTATATGGGTAAAATTTAATGTTGTCAATTGGACACAACATTTCTACTCTTTGGAACTTTGAATGTAACTACCACGGGTTTGAAGACTATCATTACAGGTCATGAGTACATTTACCGAACTAATTAATCTGACTTGCAAAGTCAGACAATTATGTGCACATGTGCTTGTCCATCCCAACACTTGTTTGGAAAAAAAAACACGAATATCCATTTGTGATATAAAATGTCAGCACCATCTGTCTTTTAATTTTATATCAGCGACAATTATCAGGAGCAAATGCATATCATATGTTCAGATTGTATATGAGAATCTCGATCATCTGCAA
>NW_025180060.1:0-2337 GCF_004010195.1 Chiloscyllium plagiosum | reverse complement strand
ACTCCCAGGAATATCCTCCCGAAGCCCAAGCATCATGTTGTCCTAATCAAAAAGACCTCTCTCCCTGCTCTGTTGCCCCCTTTCTACACCTGCTATAGCATCTATACCCTGGAACATTAAGCTGCTAGTCCTATCCATCCCCGAGTGATGCCTCTGTAATTGTTGTAATATCCCAGTCACATGTTCAAAACCATACCCTGAGCCCACCTGCCTGACCTGTCAGGCCTCTTGCACTGAAATAAATGCAGTGCAATTGGTGCGTCGCACCTCATTCTATGACTTACTCTTGCCTGCCTTGACAGTCTGACTGGTGAACAGTACCAGCCTCAGACTCAACTCTTTTCTCACTATCTCTTTAGGATTACCCCGACTCCCTCACTGGTTTAATGCCTCTCGAGTGGCACTAGCAAATCTCCCTGCTCGTCAGGGCCCCATGCTTTCCCCTTCCTATGCCATTGGCACCAATGTACAATCTCCTCCCACTGGTTATTTTCCCTTTTGAGAATATTCTGCTCCCTCTGAGACATCCTTGACACTGGCACCAGGGAGGCACCACCCCATTCTGATGTCTCACTGTCAGCTGCAGAAATGGCAGACTGTGCCCCTGACTGGACAGTCCCCTATCACCATCGATCATGTGGAACTGGATATACCTCACATTATGTGAGAAGCCAGTCTCAGTACCAGTAACTTGGCTGTCAGTGCTACATTCCCCTGAAAGTCTATTACCACCTACATTTTCCAAAACAATACACTTGCCTGAGATGGGAATAGCCACAGGAGACTCTTGCAGTACCGACCTACCCCCCTAGCTTTCCTGGCGGTAACCCATCTACCTGACTGTATCTGCAGTATCCTGCATTCCTGAGACTGCCACCTATCACACCCCCCGGCTCCTGTCAATTCCTCACTGCCTTTAATCACTCCTCCACCAATCCATGCGTTCCAATAGCATTTGCAATCACACTTGCTGCAGTCATAATCATCAGGATCATTGAAACTCTCCCTAATCTCCCACATCCGACAGGAAAAGCACGCCACTCTACAACAAGCCATCTCTCCGCCTTAACAATCTACAGACAAAAACAAAGACACAGTCTTACTGCTCGAAAAATACTGCCCGAGAAAACTTAATGCTTACGGTTCATATCTTAAACATTTAATCAAGGGACCGTAAGACATTAAGCTGATCCCCGGCTCGGAGTACTTCCAAGGGCGAGGTCTCTCTGAGGGCAGCTGTGAAACGTCTCATCATCCTGTCTCCTCCATCCTTCGCTCCAACAACAAGAGTTTGGAGTACATGGAGTTTCTCTGTCACTAAGACTGAGATAATCCGATCTGCTGCTTCCCTCTCTCCCTCCTCCCTCCTCCCTCCCACTAGCCCACTGAGTCAAACTGCCTCACGTGGTGTTCCCGGTTTTTGTCCAAACCTACATCTTTCTCCAATCTCATCTCATGTCAAGCCTTATCAGAGCTCATCTTGACCCTTTACCCTAATCTTACTAAACCATAGACTTTACAACTCTCTTTTCTCCTCCCCTTCCTCAGTCCCCCTCACCGATTCACAGACAGAGAGGTTTTTACCTTCACAGCAAGTCAGCTCAGAGAGAGGTCACTGCTTGGTTTTATTCACTGGGGGTTGCCTTTGCTGCCCAGACCAGTATTTCTTGGCCACCTTTACTTGTCTTGGAGAAAGTGGTGGTGAACCGTCTCCCTGAAATGCTGCAGTCCATGTACACCACAGTGATATTTGGACAACAATCCCCCTCTGGGCCTACAACCCTCCCTGTCTCTGTCATCACCCTCCGGCTTCAGAAATTACGTGTCCGTAGCAGAAGATTTTTATTTGGATTCATTTTTGTTTAATAAACCCACCCCCCCAAAAAAGTGAAATATTTGGCCCCAAACAAATTTCTGTTGATTGACCTTTTGGAGAGGCTGACACATGGACGTTGCAGTATTTTATCTCACATTGTACACTTAGAATGATGGAACTTTCTTTTAAACATTGCTAAAAGGGAGGCAATGGCTGAATGGTATTCCTGCCAGATGAGTGACATGTTCCGAGGATTAGGGATAGAATCCCAACATGGCTGATGGTGGCATCGGAATTCAATACAATCTCGAATGAAAAGGCGAATGATGACCATGAAACTATTGTCAATTGTTAGAAACCCACCTAGTTCACTAATGTCATGTAGGGAAGGAAACGGTCAACCTCACCTGATCTGGCCAACATGTGACTCCAGACCCACGGCAATGTGGTTAACTCTCAACTGCCCTCAGGAAAAATACTTTAAAAACTTAACAAATACTCCGCAGGTATCACTTAAAAAC
>NW_025180059.1:1059-2337 GCF_004010195.1 Chiloscyllium plagiosum | reverse complement strand
CTCACTGCTGCTCACACAACACCCCCAGCCTGATCCTCAGCATTGTCGACCATCTATGGATCCCTTCATTTCCTCTAGCTAACCCACCCAGCCTGCACATCTTTGGACAGTGGGTGGGAACTGGAGCACCCGGAGGCTGACACAGGGACAATGTGCCAACAGACAGTCGCCCGAGGCTAGAATCGAACCCCGGGTGGGGTGAGGCAACACTGAGCCCCCGTGACCATCCCACCATCTCCTCCCCGTTGACGACCATTTGATATCTGTACCTGGGGAGTATAGAACTTGTCTAGCATTTATTTAAGAAAGATTAGGGACAAGGGCAATGCCTCCACAAGCTCAAGATGCTTGGTCCCCCTCGAAAAAATATTTATATCAATATCAAAAAGATACTTTATTCACAAAATAACTTTACGTACAAACATAGTCACTAAAGTTCGGTTCTGTACAGTCTTTACAACAAGTCTTTGCCATGACATATATACTCCCATTGGCTGATTAACTGAAATGTTACGTCTGAGCTGTTCCTCCTGAATTAACATCACAAAGTTACATTGAGAAGGATCTTTGTTAAGTGCTTGTGCTCTGTATCTGTTCTCCCATGTACCCCGCCCTCCGAATACAATACCTTACAAAGCCTTAAACCTGTTTGTCAACTTTCAGCAGAAGCAGCCTCAGGGCATTGAACACAGACTGAATTACTCAGTGACGCTTGGATCAGGTCAAATTCTAAAGCAAACAGATGGCGGGGAAATTCAGCAGAATTCAGCAGGTAGCAACGGTGAAGAGAGAGAAAAACAATTCGCATTTCAAGTGACCCTTCCTCAAAACGGTCTGTTCTGAAGGAACTTTCCCGCAGAAATCACTGGATCGAAAGGTGAACTCTGTCTGTCTCTTTCTCCCTCTCCCTTCAGAGATGCTGCCGGGCATGCTGAGTTTCTTCAGCAATCTCTGTATTGATGGTTCAGGTCTTCAGCGCGCCCGTACAGATTGATTTTAGTGTTGAATTCTCAAGCTTGCTCTATTAAAGGGATTGAATCCCTCTGCTACAAAGAGGGGTCAGTTACCACAGCTAACAGGTTCGTGATGCCAACATTGTTGGCTCAATCTCTATCATGTCTGAAATTACCATGAAGGCCCCAGCTTCTCAACCTCACCCCTCACCTGAGGTGTGTGACCCACCAGGCCTCTCTCTCTGACAACACAGCAGCTCTCGGGTCCTCCTGGTCTAGAATAACTTCCCAACTTTAAAAGGACACTCCAGTAAGAGAGCTCTTT
>NW_025180059.1:0-938 GCF_004010195.1 Chiloscyllium plagiosum | reverse complement strand
TCGTAGGTTGGTGTTTATGAGAGTATGTATCGACAGTATGAATGTTTGAGCACTTATTCAAGGGCATGCAGGTAGCTGCCAGAGGAAGTGATGGGGGCTGGTACAATTGTGACATTTAAAATGCATCAGGATGAGTATGTGAATAGGAAGGGTTTAGAGGGGTATCAGCCAAGTGCTAGCTAATGGAATGAAATGAGATGAGAATATCTGGTGGGTATGGACGAGTTGGACAGGAGGGGCTGGTTCCAAGCTGTACATCTCTGTGACTCTGTGCCTCTGAATAGTCTATAACAGAGAGTTTCAGACAGGGTTTGGTTTGTGTGTCTCTCTCAGGCTTCCTCAGAATCTGTAGACCCGATGTCTCCAAATTTCCACAAGACTCTAAGAAATACTAAAAAGGGGGTCAGTACTGCGAGAGTGCTGCACTGTCGGAGAGTCAGTTCTGAGGGAATGGGGCACTGTCAGAGGATCAGAACTGAGGGAGTACTGCATTGTCGGAGGGTCAACACTGAGGTAGTGCTGCAATGTCAGAGGGTCAGTATTGAGGGAGTGCTGCACTGTCAGAGGGTCAGTGCTGAGGGAGTGCTGCACTGTCAGAGGGTCAACACTGAGGGATTGTGGCACTGTCAGAGGGTCAGTACTGAGGGAGTGCTGCACTGTCAGAGGGTCAGTACTGAGTGATTGCAGCCCTGTCAGATGGTCAGTACTGAGGGAGCGCTGCACTGTCAGAGGGTCAGTACTGAGGGAGTGCGGCACTGACAGAGTGAGAGTACTGAGGGATTGCGGCGCTGTCAGAGGGTCAGCACTGAGGGAGTGCTACACTGTCAGACAGTCAGTACTGAGGGAGTGTTATACTGTCAATAAGTTAGTACTGAGGGAGTGTTGTGCTATCAGAGTGTCATTCTGACGGAGTGCTGTACTGTCAGAGTTTTTATCCT
>NW_025180058.1:0-2336 GCF_004010195.1 Chiloscyllium plagiosum | reverse complement strand
CTCACCTGAACTTTCACCCACTTTCTTTCACAACTTCTCACTCATATAAATATGCACACACGCAGTTTTACAAGAACTCACATGCACAGCCACACACACTCGCTCAGACACAATCCATCTCATACACACTGTCTCTCACACATACTTTATCTCACATTCACACACTCTTTCACATACTTGTCATGCATCAGTTCTCACATACATTCATTCTCTGTCACACATTTCTCACACGCACTCACTCTTACATATACTCTAATATGTGCAAACTTGCACACATTCTTTCCTGCAGACAGGCAAGTCACAGGAATCTGTAATGATTATAGGTGTAAAGGTTATAGTAAGGTATTTTGAATTTGCTAATATTAATTGGGATAACCTTAGTGTGAAAGGATGAAATTTTTAAAGTGTGTTTAGGAGGACACTTTGTGTTAGCACGTAAATAGTCCAACTAAATGTTGAGCAGCACTAGATCTAATCCTATGTATTGAACTTTTTGGTGAGAATTTTGGGGACAGTGACCATAATTCTATAAATTTCAAAGTCACTATGGAAAAAGATAAGAAGAGTGTAGAAGTTAAGTGTCTAAATTCAGGGAAGGCTGATTTCAATATCATTAGACAAGATCTGGCAAGTATAGACTGGGAGCAGCTACCTGTAGGGAAGTCTACATTTGGAAAGTGGGAATCTTCCAAAAGTAGTGAGAATTGAAGGCCAGCATAGTCCTCTAAGAGTAAAGGACAAGTGCAGCAGGTACAGAGAACCCTGGATAGGGATAATTTGATAAAACAAAAGAAAGGTATAGTGCATTAAAAACAGAGGAGGGTCTACAGGGAAATGCATATGATTAAAGAAAGCCCAAGGCATTTCATAATTATTGAGTGAGAGGATTACCAGCAAAAGAATGGGGCCGATTAGAGACCAAAGGGGCAATCTGCACGTAGTTTCAGAGAGCACATGTGATGTCTGAAATGAACATTTATCATCTGTGTTCACAAAGGCTGGAAATTTCATTTGGAAGGGTGATGTTGCAGAACATGTTAAAGAGGATGTTATTCATGTTTTAGCAGGCACAAAGGTGCATAAATCTCCAGGATTTGATGATTTGTATTCCAGGCAGGTGGGTACTGCAGATGCTGGAGATTAGAGTCAAGATTAGAGTGGTGCTGGAAAAAACACATAAGGTCAGGCAGCATCCTGATGAAGGGCTTTTGCCCAAAATGTTGATTTTCCTGCTCCTCGGATGCTGCCTGATCTGTTGTGTTTTTCCAGCACAACTCTAGTCTTGAGATGTATTCTAGTCTGCTGGAAGGCAAGGGCAGAGATATTGAATATCTCACTGGTCACAGGTGAAATGCCAGATGACTGGAGAATAGCTAATGTAGTCTCTTTGTTCAAGAAAGGTAGCAAGGGTAGGTTAGTTGATCACAGGCCAGATAGTCTAATGTCAGTGGTAGGGAAATTATTGGAAAAAATTCTGAGGGACAGGATTAATCAACACTTGCAAAGGCAGGGATTGATCAGTGATAGTCAACACAGATTTGTGAGAGGAAGGCCCTGTCTGATGAATTTAGTTGAGCTTCTTTAAAAAGGTGACTAAATATGTTGATGATAGTAGAGCAGTTGATTTTCTTACATGAACTTCAGTCAGGCCTTTGTGCTGGTGCTAATCCTTTAACAAGGTAACGCTGTTCTTGGCCCTTTTTTCAGAGAGGTTGTACAAGCAGTGATTCTGAAAAGTCTGGCTTTTGAAACGTTTTAGGGCTAATTTGACGAAAGTTCACAGATATTGCCTCAGGTAAAAGACTTCTAAGTTTAAAAAAAACACTTGCACAATGAAAGCCTGTTCTCCCAGCTTAGCTTTTCTCTGGTTTGATTTGTATTTTAGCAGTCTGGTTATTCACTGAAAGCAGAGAGATAGTTTGGGTCTGCTGGTCTAAGAAACTTCCAAATGGAAGAGAGTATTCCATGCTGCCATCTCTCTCTCTGATATATCTCCTGTAAGACCCTATGTTTAATTTTACCTTTTGTGCCAAGGAGTGTTTATGGGGATTGTTGCAAGTATTTGGACAGCATCATTAAGTTGGGTTTTTGGATACGTTAAGTTATTCTGTATTCTGTTCTCTTTTCTTTGTATTTCATTTGGTAATCTTGTAAATAAGTTCTGTTTTTATAGAATTATAGAATCCCGATAGTGTGGAAAAAGGCCATTTCACCCAAGTCCACACCAACCCCCCTAAGAGTAACCCAGCCAGAACCATTCTCCTGCCCTATTACTCGACATTTACTCCCAATTTAAGCACCTAACCTACACATCCCTGAACACTATGTGCAATTCA
>NW_025180057.1:0-2336 GCF_004010195.1 Chiloscyllium plagiosum | reverse complement strand
GCTGCCTGTTTCTCTGACACACCAAAGTGCTTAACCAACTCCATTACAATTTCAGATTTCCTTTTGTCCCTGGTTAAACCACATCCAACCTATTTGCTAATTCTAAAAATATTCCTTCTTCTGTCTTTGTAAACTTCCTTGGCAAACTTGGGAACCTCTTCAGTAAAATTAAAAACCATTTGTCTCACTTTTAATTTAACCAACCACAAGTTAACAAAATTGAATGAATTTTCCCACCGGTTTTATTTGAAGATCTAGGTCACTAATTGCCACCTGTTGGAATCTGCTGGGACCTTTTGTACCCCAAATCTGTTCAGGTCTGCACAAATCCCATACGGCCAGGCCCCAGACTATGACATCAATGTCGAACCCCTCTGTTAATTAAAACTACACACCCAGAAAAGCTCACCTCACATCAAAATCTGTTGAAACGTGGGTGACAGAGAACTCCTAAGTTCCACTAATTAACGAAAAATAACAATTTATATGTGTGCAAGTTAGCTCGCTAAACTTGAATGTTTGTTTTCAGATGTTTTGTCACCATGACTAGGTGACATCATCAATGAGAGTCTCCGCTGAAGCGCTGATGGTATGTCCCGACACTCTATTTATAGGTTTTGGTTTCTTAATGTGGGTGATGTCATTCCAGTTTTGTTATTACAAGAGAAGGTAGATAAGATCCAAATTGATGTGTTTATTGATGAACCTCTGGTTAGAATGCCATTCCTCTAAGAACGTCCTTGCGTCTCTTGGTATGTGTGTGTGTTGTTCCAGTCAAAGTGGTGCCCTTCTTTGTCTGTATGTATGGAACATGGTGATAGTGGGTCATGTCTTTTGGTGGTCAGTTGGTTTTCGTGTATCCTGGTAACAGGACAACAGGACCATTTGAATGGCGGAAAAATAATTATGTATACATTGTTTAATCAATGTGTGTGCGCGGATATTTTTCATGTGTGCACAGCGCATTATAAATGAACAATGGAGACACAGTTAACAAAAACTGATGCACATGATGTATAAAATTTATAAAACATTATTTGATGCTCATCTAATGTGATATGTTCCACTTATCTCAATGTTGCCTCCTTTTCTGGAATTCTCTACTCTAATCTCTCATTCTAATCAGGATGTGTGTCATAAATTCTTGCTTCTGATGTCCCAACTTATTTCAGTTAATCCCCTTTGTACCGGGAATTCAATATATTGTCCTGCTGGGTTTTTTCCAAAGCTAGCGTCTGTCATATTATTGGACATTAAAATTCTAGTATCAGATCCAGCATTTCAACACATTACTCTGTTGTCCTTGCACTGGACAAAGGACCACAGCACACAGGAATTGCCAAAACGTTGAGGGATGTGCATCTACTTCTTTCAATAATCTAGTTTTCTAATTTTTCACATGTCCTCATCTATATCCTCCCCTCTCGTTCTCTCTTTGTATCTCGTTAAGAAATTTGCCAATTATTCTATATGTCCCATCTCTCAAAACACCTTCTTTCGGTTTATATCTATTCCTCTCTTCTTGACGTAATGTGATTATCATTGAGCAATGTCACTACTAAGATGTGAGGGAGGAGCTGGCCAGAGTTAATTGGAAGGAAAGCCGAGCGGGGAAGACCACGGAGCAACAATGGCAGGAATTGGAGGACAAGGCAGCCATGAGGGAGAAGGCATCAAACCAAAATAGAAAACATACAATGTAGTGAAGATGATTCGGAATCCAGCGAATTCATTGGCTCTGAAATTACATAAGGCTGGCATCACTGACACTACAGAGCTCTTAATCATGGTCAGGGAGAGAAACAGAGCGAAACATTCAATTTAAACACAGAAGATAGTATTACTCAAGGAAAAAGATTTAGATGAATTCAACAATTGAACCAAAATCAATTAAATGTTTTTGTGGAATGTGTCCGATTGGAAGCATGACCTCAGCAGAATGTGAATAAGAAAATGAAAGTGTTACCATATCAGGAAGCAGAGTAGGTCACTGAGTATAGGGTTGATGGGTGAAAGAGTCTCGATGTGAACTAGGGGACAGACAGCAGAATTGCATTACAGATAGTGCAGCTCAAAACTGCGTATTCATGTCGTGCTGTTCACCACCGCAGCAGGAGAAGCAGAACACCATTCAACTACCACTTGTAACATTTTGCCCAGGGATAATCTCCTTAATCTGCCATTACAATCAACACAATCTATGTTTCAATAATGACTGTAGGTGAACATGTCAGGGTCAGAACCATGTGAACCTAATTCTAATGCTAACCCATTAATGTTACCGCACTTGACCAACAGATTTGATCGAAGCTCCGCAGTCCTGCCATATTCAGTCA
>NW_025180056.1:0-2336 GCF_004010195.1 Chiloscyllium plagiosum | reverse complement strand
GTAAGTGCGTGGTAATTCATTTTGCGAGCAAAAGCAGGAAGGCAGATTGTTATAGGAATGGCGTTCGATTAGAAAGGTGATGTGGGGTGTGCAATGAGGACTCTGTGTCTGAATCTGTGGCTGCGGTGCAGCAGTTTTGACCGACACTGGTCTGCAACAGATTTGATAGAGCCTGGGCCTCGGCAGTATTTACCGGTCCCCAGTCATAGAGTCATAGAATCATGAAGCACGAATCGGACACCTCTATGCAACCAGTCACTGCCGAACATAGTGACAACAAACTAAACTGTTCCCACTTCTTTATTCTGCTTAATACCACTTTGAACGGGAAACCTTTCCTATCCATGCACTTATCCAAAAGTGATTTAAACGTTTTAATTGTACCGACATCCAACACTTCCTCTGGTAGTTTATTCCTCAGGTGAACCCACGTCTGTACAGAAGACAACATTTTCCCTCATGTCTTTTTAACTTCCTCATCATATGAAATAAAAACACCAATAACGATAAATCTACCTGTACTCTCAGCGTTTCATGAAATACGATCACATAGGTTCTCAACCTCCAACATTCCAATGTAAAATGTCGTAACTTTTCATTGAGACTTCCGGGCACATCCTGTGAATGTGGCCTGAACCCTCTCCCGATTATTAAAATTCTTCTTATAAATGGGCAACGAAAAATGGATACAGCATTCCAGAAGTGCCCTCACTAATGTATCGTATGACCTCACCATGTCTCACGCCACTCTGTCCACTCCACCCAAGAATTCCTGAAGATCATCTAAGATAATAAGATAGAAGCAGATGAAGTAATGACCTTCTTTGATGTAACGGCCGGGTTTACATTAATCAACATTAACCTGGCCAAGGAAACACTGACTACACTATTAGAAGACCCAAAGACACACACAGCAAACACCACTAACTCCATCAACAAGGACATTAACATCAAGCTAGTGGACCTATGCCTTACCACACGCTTCATGTTCAAAGGATAAATCAAAGGAACGCCCATGGGAGCTCCGATATCAGTGTTCTTAGCAGAGGCAGTAATGCAGAGACATGAACAAACTGCTCTGCGAAAAATCCAATCCAAACTTTGCATCCAACATATGGATGATACCTTTGTCAAGACTAAAGGAAACCTTCAGGGCAATCAATAATAGCTTTACTTCAGAACATTCACTAAATTGGAGGAAAACAACGAGAAGTTGCCATTCCGAGATGTCACAGGATAGCGAATAGCCAATCAGAAACTTCAAACCAGTGTCTGCAGGAAAACAACACATACGGGCCAAATATTGAACGAAAGAAGCAATCATCCCAATATCCACATAGGAAGGTGAATCAGAACATTATTTCAACGATTCAACACACTCTGACGCGCAGAGTAACTACACAGAGCAGGGGATAATCACCTACCGTGTATTAAAAAAGAATGGGAACCCAATGAGCACAGTGCACCGATTTCTCAGCAACAAACCCAAACAAGCAGACAAAACACTTCCAGAAAATCTGGCCACTCTTCTCTACATCAAAGACATCTCAGAAATGACTGCCAGACTACTCTGAACCCTTGGTATCATGGTAGCCCACAATCCACCAACACACTAAAACAGCAGCAAATGGACTTGAAAGATCCTATACAGGCAATAAGTAAAACTAATGTCATTTACAAAATGCCGTGCAAGCACTGTAATAAACACTACATTGGACAAACAGGCAGAAAATTAGACACCAGGATACCTGAACACCAACTAACCACAAAACGGCATGACGCTCTCTCATTAGTATCCTTCCACACAGATAAGGAAGGACATCCCTTCGACTGGGACAACACATCCATCCTCGGACAAGCCAAACAAAGACAAGCACGAGAATGTCTAGAAGCATGACATTCCAACTTGAACTCTATTAACAAACACATGAAGCCCCCATCTACCACCCCTGAGAAAAAGGACAGGAAGTTACGTCGCTATAGGGAATGACATCAACAAAGGAAATAACATCACCAACACAAAAAAACCCAAACACATAAATAGAAACCAGAAATTATCAGCAATGCTTCGCCTATGGCCCTCTGAAGATATTACCTAGTAGGGTGATGAAATCTCTGGAAAGCGCCTTTCAGCTCAGCGAGCAAACCTACATCCATAACCTCAACCTGAGCGACAAATCCCCTTCAAAACTCGCTTATTCATTTTAATGTTCCAACTGAAAAAAGAGACAGATTAATAGATATAAAGACAGTTAGATAGTCTGGTGGTTAGAATGATCGATTGATCAACAGATATATACATATGCATAGATAGATAGATAGATAGATAGATAGAT
>NW_025180055.1:0-2336 GCF_004010195.1 Chiloscyllium plagiosum | reverse complement strand
TCCTGCGGCTGTTTATAATGATGTGGGAGGGAGCGATGGGGATGGGCGCTTTGACGAACAGGAAGAAAACTTGCCACCGTCCAGGGTCAGGACATGGAGGACTGTGATTAACGGAATCGAATATAAAGTTGCACTTTTGCACAGTACATTCAGAGAATACTGCAGAAACTCGGTGTGTCCAGCAGGATCCGTGGGAAGAGACACGGTCAAGGTTTTGATCGTGGCACAGTTCTGATTAAGAACTCGAGGTCACAAAATCAAATCGAACCATCGGCATGGTTTGTTGAGATTGTTGTTTTTTCAAGTTTGAGATCGAAATCGTCCTTTTGGAAATCATTGAAAACGTAGTCGGCAGAATTCGAAACCGCGTGGGGATTCCCAATGGATTTCTAACCCATCACCTTTCCCACTCGGACACGACTACACATTTAACTCCCGTGCTTAATACATCTCATGAAATGAATGTTTCCAACCTGAAACACCAGTATTTGGCTTGCCCTGTCTGCAGCCTGACCCCAGTATTCGCTGTCCCCCTCTCTTGGTTCAAAACGGAGTAGGATGCTGGGAGATTCAGTTGAATTACGCGCGTTGATGAGAGCTAATTGTGGCTCAGCAGTTAGCACTGCTGCCTCGCATCACCATGGTCCCAAGTTTGTTTCCAACGTCGGGCCACTGTCTGTGTGCTGTTTGCACATTCTCCCCCTGTCTGCGTGGGTTTCCTTCCACAGTCCAAACATGTGTTCGTCAGGTAAATTTGCCGTGGTAAATTGCCTATAGTGTTTGGTGCATTACTCACAGGGAAATGAGTCTGAGTGTGTTAATCTTCAGAGGGTCAGTGTGGACAGGTAGGGCCGATGGGGGCCACATTGGAGGGAATTTAATCCATTAAAGTGGATGGGACGGATCCATTTTCATGTGCAGAGAGATTATTAAACATAGCAATGGATCGAGAAAATAAAAACGTTGTTGTATTGGTCCAGTGCTTTCATCGCCAGCCGAGTTACTGAGGGTTACCTCAGATTACAACAGGATCTGTACCAGATGGGTCAATTGGCTGAGAAGTGGCAGCAGGAATTTAATTGAGATAAATGCGAGGTGCTGTATTTTGGGAAAGCAAATCTTAGCAGGACTGATGTCATGAATGGTAAGATCCTTGGGAGTGTTGCTGAACAAGGAGACCTTCGAATGCAGGTTCGTAGCTCCTTGAAAGTGGAGTTGCAGGTAGGTAGAATAGTGAACAAGGCGTTTGGTCTGCTTTCCTTTATTGGTCAGAGTACTGAGTACAGGAGTTGGGAGGTCATGTTGCGGCTGTACAGGACATTGTTTCAGCCAATGTTGGAATATTGCGTGCAATTTTGTTCACCTTTCTATCGGAAAGATGTTGTGAATATTGAAAGAGTTCAGAATAGATTTACAAGAATGTTACCAGGGTTGGAGGATCTGAGCTGCAGGGAGAGGCTGATCAGGCTGGGGCTATTTTCCCTGCTGCGTCGGAGGCTGAGAGGTGACCTTCGCGAGGTTTACAAAATTATGAGGGGCATGGATAGGATTAACAGACAAAGTCTTTTTCATGTGGTCGGGGAGTCCAGAACTAGAGGGCATAGGTTTGCTGTGAGAGGTGAAAGATATAAAAGAGACCTACAGAGCAATGTTTTCACGCAGAGGGTGGGACGTGTATGGAATGAGCTGCCAGAGGATGTGGTGGAAGCCGGCACAATTGCAACATTTAAGAGGCATTTTGATGGGCAAATTAATCGAAAGGGTTTGGAGGGATATGGGTCGGGTGCTGGCAGGTGTGGCTAGATTGGGTTAGGATATCTGGTCGGCATGGACGGGTTGGACCGAAGTGTCTGTTTCCATGCTGTGCATCTCTATGACTCTATGATTCTATGTGATCTTGAAGAAGATTCGCTTTTGGCAAATCTAATGTGCAATTCATGTCTGTTTGTGTCATCTGAGGTCAAGATATGAAAATGTTTCAAATACTCACAGCTGGCTCTGCATAGTTAAGACCGAGCTTCGGGTGTTTATTCTGCTCTGATTTACACCTGGGAAGATGTGGGGCCAGTGGGCCTTATCACAGCGGATGGGGTCAAACATGTGAGACTGACGTAAGGAAAATATTCTCTCTTTCGGAGGATAGCAAGTCTGTGGAAATGCATCCAACAGAGGTCTGTCAAGAATGGGTACATTCAAGACTGAGATGGACAGTTATTTAGTCAGTCCCTAATCAAGGGCCACGGAGATAAGGCTGGAAAGTAGAGTTGGGGATTATACAAATAAGCCGAGATATCATTGAAAGTTGTCGCTGACTTGATGGACTAAATTACTGCTAT
>NW_025180054.1:0-2336 GCF_004010195.1 Chiloscyllium plagiosum | reverse complement strand
AGTTCAGTGTGCAGTTGTGTATAGGTCACTGTTCCTGTCATAGTTTATTGTGAAGTCGTGTATAGGTCACTGTTGCTGTCATAGTTTATTGTGAAGTCGTGTATAGGTCAGTGTTGCGGTTACAGTTCAGTGTGAGGTCGTGTATTGGTCAGTGTTGCGGTTACAGTTCAGTGTGAGGTCGTATATAGGTCAGTGTGGCGTTTACAGTTCAGTGTGAGGTCACGTATAGGTCACTATGGCGGTCACAGTTCAGTAGGAGGTCATGTATAGGTCACCCTTGCAGTCAGAGTTCAGTGTGAGGTCGCGTACAGGTCACTGTTGCGGTCACAGTTTAGTGTGAGGTCATGTATAGGTCAGTGTTGCGGTTACAGTTCAGTGTGAGGTCATGTATAGGTCACTATTGCAGTCACAGTTCAGTGTGTGGTTGTGTATAGGTCACTGTTGCAGTCACAGTTCAGTGTGAGGTCATGTATAGGTCACTATTGCGGTCACAGTTCAGCGTGAAGTTGTGTCTTGGTCACTGATGCGGTTACAGTTCAGTGTGAGGTCATGTATAGGTCACTATTGCGGTCACAGTGCAGTGTGAGGTCGTGTATAGGTCAGTATTGCGGTCACAGTTCAGTGTGAGGTCATGTATAGGTCACTGTTGCAGTCACAGTTCAGTGTGAAGTCGTGTATAGGTCAATGTTGCGCTTACAGTTCAGTGTGAGGTCGTGTATAGGTCAGTGTGGCGTTTACAGTTCAGTGTGAGGTCATGTATAGGTCACTATGGCAGTCACAGCTCAGCGTGAGGTCGCCGTGAGATAAGGCAGGAACAGGACAGTGATTAAGGATGATCAGCCATGATCATATTGAATGGTGGTGCAGGCTCGAAGGGCAGAATGGCCTACTCCTGCACCTATTATCTATTGTGTATAGGTCACTATTGTAGTCACAGTTCAGTGTGAGGTCATGTATAGGTCACTAGCGATCACAGTTCAGTGTGAGGTCATGTATAGATCAGTGTTGCTGTCACACCTCAGTGTGAGGTTGTGTATAGGTCACTGTTGCGGTCACATGTCAGTGTGAGGTCATGTACAGGTCACTATTGCGGTCACAGTTCAGTGTGAGGTTGTGTATAGGTCACTGTTGCGGTCACAGTTCAGTATGAGGTTGTGTATAGATCACTGTTGCAGTCACAGTTCAGTGTGAGGTCGTGTATAGGTGACTGTTGCGGTCACAATTCAGTGTGAGGTCATGTATAGGTCACTGTTGGGGTCACAGTTCAGTGTGAGGTCGTGTATAGGTCACTGTTGCGGTCACAGTTCAGTGTGAGGTCGTGTATAGGTCAGTATATCAGTCACAATTCAGTGTGAGGTCGTGTACAGGTCACTGTTGCGGTCACAGTTCAGTGTGAGGTCGTATATAGGTCATTGTTGCGATCACAGTTCAGTGTGAGGTCGTGTATATGTCACAATGGCGGTCACAGTTCAGTGTGAGGTCGTGTATAGGTCAGTGATGCTGTCACAGTTCAGTGTGCGGTTGTGTATAGGTCACTGTTGCGGTCACAGTTCAGTGTGAGGTCGTGTATAGGTCAGTGTATCAGTCACAATTCAGTGTGAGGTCGTGTACAGGTCACTGTTGCGGTCACAGTTCAGTGTGAAGTCGTATATAGGTCACTGTTGCGGTTACAGTTCAGTGTGAGGTCGTATATAGGTCATTGTTGCGATCACAGTTCAGTGTGAGGTCGTGTATATGTCACTATGGCGGTCACAGTTCAGTGTGAGGTCATGTATAGGTCAGTGATGCTGTCACAGCTCAGTGTGTGGTTGTGTATAGGTCACTATTGCGGTCACAGTTCAGTGTGAGGTTGTGTATAGGTCACTGTTGCGGTCACAGTTCAGTGTGAGGTCGTGTAAAGGTCAGTGTTGCAGTCACAGTTCAGTGAGAGGTTGTGTATAGGTCAGTATTGCGGTCACAGTTCAGTGTGAGGTTGTGTATAGGTCACTATTGCGGACACAGTTCAGTGTGAAGTCGTGTATAGGTCACTGTTGTGGTCACAGTTCAGTGTGAAATCGTGTATAAGTCAGTGTTGCAGTTACAGTTAAGTGTAAGGTCGTGTATAGGTCTCTGTTGCAGTCACAGTAAAGTGTGAGGTCATGTATAGGTCACTGTTGAGGTCACAGTTCAGTGTGAGGTCGTATATAGGTCAGTGTTGCAGTCACAGTTCAGTGAGAGGTTGTGGATAGGTCACTATTGCGGACACAGTTGAGTGTGAAGTCGTCTATAGGTCACTGTTGTGGTCACAGTTCAGTGTGAGGTTGTGTATAGGTCACTATTGCGGTCACAGTTCAGTG